>NC_051186.1:137880700-138083290 GCF_013339695.2 Rhipicephalus sanguineus
CGCCTTTTCAAGTATGAGTTCGCACTAACGCGCCCAACTTTCTGTCGGTTTTGAACGGACATTAAAAATCTGAATCAAGAATGTTTTCGAAGTAATGACACCCTCGTTAATTGCCTTCAGGTGCTAATTCGAATGAATAAATGATGTCTCACGATGTAAAGGCATCATTAGGTAAAAACTCAACGAGGCACATAGTTATGCAAAAGAGCTTTACTAGCATTTCGGCAGTAGGACCTGCCTTCGTCAAAGCAGACCATACTGCCGAAACACGTTAGTAAACGATGTGTTTCGCACGTTTGTCTTTCTTATTTCCCACCAGGTTTGTGTTGCATATATATATATATATATATATATATATATATATATATATATATATATATATATATATATATATATATATATATATATATATATATATACGTTTATTTGGTCGCGAACTCGGGTGCGCACAAGCGCCACCGACACGATGAAGAAGAGCACAGACCCGAAGACGATGATGATGATAGGCAAACGCGTGATGGTGATTACAATAAGGCGTAGATGACGAAGAAGTGCATAATAGATGCCTACACTGATTTCCCCCACGTGAAAGCGACCAGCCTGGCCGCTGAAAGTCAAGGCGACGAGGAACGTCGCGTGAAGTACTTCATGCGGGAGACGTGAACAATCTCGGTACAACGGTAACGGCGGTCAGTTGGAACGACAAGTGGTGTCATGCGATAGTTAACAGGCGAAGTCTGCTCCAA
The DNA here is from genome assembly GCF_013339695.2 of Rhipicephalus sanguineus. Classification (NCBI taxonomy): domain Eukaryota; kingdom Metazoa; phylum Arthropoda; class Arachnida; order Ixodida; family Ixodidae; genus Rhipicephalus; species Rhipicephalus sanguineus. The sequence continues at coordinate 137,881,447 of NC_051186.1, forward strand.
AACTATTTATGGGCCGATGAACCGAGGCTGGAACTTGTCACACAGACCAGGTGTGCAAAGTGATGTCAAAAGCAGCACCTCGTCACCCGGTCGCCCCGCCACGGTGGTCTAGTGGTTATGGCGCTCGACTGCTGACCCGAAGGTCGCGGGATCGAATCCCGGCCGAGGCGGCTGCATTTTCGATGGAGGCGAAAATGTTTGAGGCCGGTGTACTTAGATTTGGGTGCACGTTAAAGAACCCCAGGTGGTCGAAATTTCCGGAGCCCTCCACTACGGCGTCTCTCATAATCATATCGTGGTTTTGGGACGTTAAACCCCAGATTTCGGGGGTTGTAACCCCCCCCCCCCCTGAGGCCGACCAACCCCCCCTCCCCCCCCCTCCTAACTGCCCCGCTGTGCCGGGAGTCCAAAGTTCACAATTCATATCCAGAGGTGCCCTGAGGTCGGCTTTTCCTAACTGGCTCTAGAAATGTGTTGTATTCACTCATCTGCTCCTAAATTTAAAGAACGCAAACCGCATGCTCTATGGCTCTGCGTTCCTAAATTTCCAGGAAAGCAGCTTTCCAATAATAATATCTGGGGTTTAACGTCCCAAAACCACGATATGATTATGAGGGACGCCGTAGAGGAGGGCTCCGGAAATTTCGACCACCTGGGGTTCTTTAACGTACACCTAAATCTAAGTACACGGGCCTCAAACATATATTCGCCTCCATCGAAAATGCAGCCGCGGCGGCCGGGATTCTATCCCGCGACCTTCGGGTCAGCAGTCGAGCGCTATAACCACTGGAGCACCGTGGCGGGGCGCAGCTTTCCAAGAAAAAAGATGCTTTCACGGGTTGTCAGCTCTGGCCCCTTTTTTATTTTCTTGCCCCTTTGATTACTACAATAGAGCATGCCACGGCAAATATAAGAATGGAACACATCGAGGGGCGAGCTATCATTTCACTCCAGCCGCAACCAGAAATATTTCTCAGATACGTCTAAACGACTGTTTTTCGATCGTCAAGAGATCCTACGTCATAATTTTTCTATCTCATATAAATTTCATCGAATGAGAATTCAATTCGCCCTTGAAACAAACACTCTCGGCCGTGTTTGGATGTTCGCGTAGCACACCTACACAAGTCGATATCTACAGTTTTCTTCGTCCCCCCCCCCCCCCAAATGCGGAAGATATTAGTCTTAGACATTAATGCGAAGAGCCGGAACATACTGCAGCGCACAACGTGAAAAAAACAAAATAAAAACATATTGTATATTCAAGAAACTCACTAAGAACGGCTACGGAAAGTCTTTTATTCAGAAAGCAGTTCACTTCCAAAAACACGACGCAAGCTGATAAATCCAGCAACACCCCCCCCCCCTTTCCTATCAACACCACCACAGAAACGCATCCGTCTCTACTATCCGAGTAGTGATCGCAACCATATCGCTCCCAACGACCGGCCGCCGAAAGAGAAAATTCAAGACGCCAGCTGAACCGAGAACCTGAAAGAAAGACGGGAACGACGTCTCCAATTTTTGCAAGAGATCGCAACCCCATAGCCGAAGATTCCGAGGACGCTGACCGCCGAATCAATTTTCCTGAGACTACAGTTTTCGCAGCTGAAACCAACTACCGGAAATGAATCCTGACATATGTAAACGACCCGAAACAACGTGAACCGCGCTCAATGCAACCTACCCCTTGTGTACAGCACACAAAAAAAAGAAAGAAAGAGAGAGAGAGAGGCATCTGCGTGCCCAACACCAGTCTAGAGGGTGCCGGCGTACCGCCACTTCGACGCGTCCGTCTAAAAAGCTCCCCACCCCTTCACTGTTCAACTCATGCCTTCCGGTCAAGCCCCTGCACTGCTCTGTTCTTTTGCCGAGAAGCACCGCCGCCGCCTGAAGCACCCTATCATACTCGCTTAACAAAAGAAGCCCTCTTCATGTGTTTCCCTTCCTCAAACTCCGAAGAGGGAACCGTATGGTTTCTGAAACGTCGGGACAATGCTCACTCAAATTTTAAAGATAAGAAGGCGTCGGCGGCATCTGATCCATCCGCCATGCTTCGACGCACGTGTTTTCTATTTTCTTCGGAGCTGCTGGTGAATGGTACCGTCTGTCGCTTAATGGCTGCAGCGGAGGGGTCGCGCATTTTTTTTTCTGAACCTCGTTGACAGCGGACGAACGAGACGTGTTAGTGCGGCGAGAAGAAAGGCCACCTCGCAAGCGGCTCGTTCATCAAAGCGACCGCGAACCCACGGAGGCTGTGTAGCACGAGCACACGACGATATTAGATGCGAAGTATCTTAAGGCGGAGCTCAATCCGCTGGTGGTGGTGGTGGTGTGCGGCGCGACCACCCTTACTGAGCATGCGCATACCCTCTCCACACACCTCCTCTCCACTCACCCTCTCCCCTTCCCTTCTCCACTTTCCCTCTCCCCTACCCCTCTCCCCTCCCCCTTTCCGCTCTTCCTCTGAAACGCGGGCTAGACATGCCGAAATTCTCTCCTGCGCAACGCCGCGATGAGCTCGAGCGCATGCGCGTCCCCTCCTCTTCTCTCTCCTCTCCTACGCTGCCCCCCTCTCGGCCGCCTGTCGACCGCGTTCCCCGCTCGCCCTGTAAGAATTAACGGCCAGGCTAGATGGAAGATACGACGCGCGTAGCGTCCCTCTTCGCGTTCCACGACGCGAGGTCGGTAGCATGCCCAACGAACGCCAACGAAAGGCGATCGTGCAAGTGCTCCGGCTTCGCATCGCCTCATGGTCCCCTTTAGCGGGAGATGGTGTAATTAGTTTAAGCACATTGAGTGGTTCCTGCATTTCTCATCTCATCTTTGCAACCAGTGTGTGCGTCGCCAGCCATTGTCGCAACATCGCACGCACACAGTGACTCCAAGCACGCAATGCGGAGTCCATACGTTGCAAAGATGGGAGGAGCAAGAAGCCGTGGCAGAATGAGTAAATGTTTTTAACGACGTCTGGTAAGAAAAAAAGAACCTTGGGAAAGTGCGCAAGGTCTGTTGGGGCGGCACGTTTGCTTTTCTTTTTCTCAGTAAACGTCTCTCGCCCATTCTTTTTACCACTTCTTTTTTGCTGTACATCAGACGGAAACTACAAAGTTTGATGTGCACACATGCGTGGACGTTCAGTTTGCCTGCTAGAACTTGTTTTTGTTGCTGTTCGTGGTTCTGGAAAGAAGGGAAAAATGGAGTGCTCCGTGTTTGTTTGCTGCGTGCCGTGTTTGCTGCGTGAATCTGCGTCGACAATGACCTACCTCGCCAGAAGCCCTTTCTCGAAGCGCCAGTCGAACACGATACTCACCTACTACCCAAAAAGGATTTCGTGTTCATATTCAAGCGACGCAGCAACAACACCGGAATGCCCGATTACGTCCATAGAGGAACCGGTGACTCATGCGTCCATTGACCGTCCATCGTCTCATGCGTCCATTAACCAGTCAATTTTTACTAAGGATGGTTGAGCCGCCGAACCTATATGCGCCCGTGTGACCGGGGAATCTACGCTGGAAAGTCAGTAAGTGTGGCTATAATGCAGTTTATCCGTGAGCATTGTACTGTACGTGTGTTGCATTGAACTGTACATGCTCTTTATAATCAATACTATGTAGTTTATAAGTAATATTTATGGTGCGCTTTGGAATTCATAGTTTGGCGAGACTCCAAGGAAGCATAGGATATTATCAGCTGCAGAGTTTTTTAAGAGTTAAAGTTGCCATGCATGCGGGCTTGTTCGTATGGCATTTTCTTTTACAGTGGTAGTGCAAATATACGGGACACAAGAAACGCACACGAAAACACACACACGGCGCTCAGTGTCTTGATGTGCCTTTCTTGCGTCCCGTTTGTATGCGCTACCATCAGAGCTTAAAGTCAGGGGGGGCCCTGCCCCCTCTTCATTTTTTAAGGAGGGGCCCGGCCCCCCCTTGGCAGTCCGACGGTGGCACTGCGGCACCCATTTGACAAGTGCTGGAGTTGAATTTCTTGGCAGCAGTGCTTTGTGCGGGGAAATTATAATACTCTACAATTTTCCGAATAATGATTTAATCGTGAACGTGTGGTTGACGGGGTGTCAGCAAAACAGAAAAAAACAGGTATCGTCGTATTGCTGAATGCAATTCACTGAGACACTGAACACCACAGGCAACGCTTCCTGAAACCAAGGGTCACCACCCTGTTCGACAGAGCGTCTTGACACAGCATACTGTTTCACGAGGCACCTGTGTGTGAAGCTACCTGCTCGTGAATAAGTAATGGTTCACCTTGCTCTGTTTAGTTTGCCACTTAATTTTCATTCCTTTAGTTGTGCATCACAAATCTGTAACTGCAAAGACGCATGTATTTTGCCTATTTTATTAGGAAAGTGGTAGTGAAAATAAAATACAGCATTGTCGTGCCTGAGGTTCTGAATCCAGTCAGTCAACTAATGTTACTTATTTTGAGCTCACATATCTTTAAGCCTTTACATCCCGAGTTATTTTTGAAAAATCGTTCCCAAAATTATTTCATTTAATGCTTGATTGGATTGACACGTTGAATAAATGTCCCAAATACATTCGGAATACTATATGTATTTGTATGGCATTCGTGAGCATTTGTTCAGTTCTAGAGACAGTTGGCTTCACTGCACTGTGATCATCGCAAACACCTCGCTTAACGTTTAATCTATAGCATATATATATACAGTGAAATCTCGTTGGTACGATTCTGCATAATACGTTTTTCAGCCTAATACGTTTTTGTTTTTATTCCCGGCCAACATCTCTTGGAAAAAACGCATTTTCGTGCGTTTAATACGATCACATTTTTGCCCAAAATTGGATAATACGACCGCGAAAGTGGATCTTGACCGATATAACTAGAAATCCTGCGTTTGTTCTTCGGCATGCCAGCTCCGACCGCGTTCCAACAACCCACGATATGCGCGTAGCAGAGCCGCTGAGGCCACAGCAGCATCGGTTTCGCGGCGAAAAGATCGCTGCTAGACGATCTTTTGTTGGAGAATATATATATATATATATATATATATATATATATATATATATATATATATATATATATATATATATATATATATATATATATATATAATGTGTGTGTATTGCCACTTTATGAGGGGCCCCCTCCAATGAAGGGAGACACAGGCCTGGCTACCATAGTAATAAAATTTTAACATTATTGCGCGACCGCCAGCCAGCCAACATGTCGGTTCAATTTGTAGTTTATTTTCTACGTGCACTGCTCCACTGAACGGTAATTTGGCCTCGTCAGGTTATTTCAAGACCTTTCTGTAAAACGCTGAATAATCATCATAATTCATGTTATTATTATTTTTATTAATATTATTTCGTATCTTATTTGTTCTCGCATTACTCCAGCTGAAGCAAGGAAATGGCATATTATGCAATGTGCTTGCCCTCCCCCCCCCCCCCCCCCCCCGAGAGAAATCCTGGGTGCGCTAATGCAGATATTATTATTATTATCGTCACCCGGTTGGAAGGAGAAAACGCGATGGGATGTGTCGTACACGACCTTCCTGGCTTGTTGCGTGGCTTCTGTGTTCCTGCGAGCGCACTGGCGACACTACTCACGCCTAGAAATATATTCTTCGCAAGAAGTCGGCGATGAATGGCCATTGCAGGTGAAGGAAGAAACGTCGAGAAATCTTTCGGTCAGGCCATTGGTTTGAGGATGGTAGCTAGACGCTGTCTTGTGTGTAGCTACAGAAACGCGTAGGATTTCACTTAACAGTTGTGATAAGAATTCCCTTCCACGGTTGCTCAGGAGTACTCGAGGAGCAGCATGACGCAGAATTATGGCGTGAAGGACGAAGTCAGGAACTTCCGAAGCTGAGTCAGTAATCACTGAAGTTGTCTCAGCGTAGTGCGTCAGGTGGTCCACGGCGGTCACTATCCATCGATTTCCATCGCCACTGATGGGAAGAGCCCCTTAAAGGTCAACACCTACGGCCTGGAACAGTGTTGTGGGGCAGGGAATTGGCTGTAATTGGCCGGCAGAAGCAGATGTCGGAAGTTTGCGACGCTGGCAAGAATAGCAGGAAGCCACGTACCTTGCTACGGTGGTAGAAAGGCCAGGCCAATAAAAACGGCTTCGAATGCGGTCGTGGGTTTTGTGAAATCCAAGATGGCCAGCTGTCAAATCGTCGTGAAAGGCGCTATGGACATGATGTGGAAGAGAGCGTGGTAGAACGGGCACCCAGCGTTGACCGTCAGGGTGGTAAATGTGACGGCACAGTACACCATTATCCAGCTTAAAGGGACACTAAAGGCAAATAACAATTTATGTCATAGTGAATGTCCAATGTGTGACAACTTCTAAAACGGCAATATTATCAACAGCAGTGCCCTACTTACCGAGAAATTAAGCTAAATGTATCACATGATGAGCGCCACGAGTGGGACATTTTCGAAGTGATCCCGATGACGTAGGGAAGTCGGCCTACAATAAATCACTAGTAATCAAACTAGCAGCAGTAAAAAAAGAACATTCCGAGCATCAAAAGACGTAATAAAATGCTGTTTGTTCGTTTCCGCTTGATTCATGGAAAACAAAACCTCCGTGGCGTTGCCATGGGGAACGGCGCGCGTGGTTCAAAGGTTCCGTTTTCGCCGAACTGTGCCTCGCCCGTCTCAGTGGTAGTTTCGGGATCGCGTACTGCCGTGCGTGTTTTGCGCGCTCGTGAAAGTCGCTCTGACAGAAAGTTCGACAAAATGCCGCTTGCGTGTGATATTGCCGGATGCCCGAATGGTGCACAACGCCAGTGCTGCAGCAAGGAAACCGGTGCGTCTTTTCACTGGGTGCCGCGGAATGGACCCTTACGCTCCAAGTGGCTTAGTGTCATGCCATTGCGCCAGTGTGCTAAACAGTCAAAACCTCTGCGTGTGTGCTCGTTGCACTTTCGTACTGAGGATTACGAGACCAACCGCAACTTGGTGACGGCTTTGAATGTGCCATCCGAGCAAGTCTTTGCCGCAGCGCCGTTGTTGCTACTGTGGGTCCCGCTACTTCCGCTCGGCTGCTACTAGTGTCGGCGGCCGCGCAGTAAAAGCGGGCAACGTTGGGCACGGCAGCAGTGACGTATGAGAGTCGTATTTTCAGGCGGGAGATTTGAAGCGCGCTAACGCGATGCGGACCACTAAAAACGTGCTTTTATTTCAAAATAAGCACTTCCTTGGCACAAAAGCAGCGCTACAAGGTTTCTGGACCGCTATTTCAACAATCAACGTCGACTTAATATTTGCCTTTAGTGTCCCTTTAAACTGCGAGAGTTGGCGACGAAGCCGCGCGTAAGGTGGACGGGATGCTGCAGCGAGGAGGTCTGTAATGCACCGGCAGTACGGGTCTGCCAGCTGGCGACAGCTGAATGGTTGATCGTCGTCGGCTGGTAGCTGGTCCATCTAGGCGAGCGAGGTAACTGAACTAGAACTGACGTCCAAACCGGTGTTATCGAAAAAGGTTGCGGGAGCGTCGAGCTGAGCGGCAGGTAGTGGGCAACCAGAAAGAGCGTCGGCGTCTTGATGTTTTTGCCAGACTTGTAAATGATATCAAAGTCATGCTCTTGAAGACGTAGAATCCACCGACTTAAGCGTCCGGAGAGTTTCTTTAGTGTAGAAAGACGCATAAGGCGTGGCGGTCCATAACGATGGTGAAATGACGGCTGTGCAGAGAATGACGAGACTTGTGTACTGACCAAACCACAGCGAGGAGAGGACCGCGGATTCTAAATTCACCTTCGCCACGTATGTCGTCTCAGTTGGAACGACGTTTATTTGGTCGATAACTCGGGACCGCACAGGCGCCACGGACACGGTATTGATGATTACAATAACCCAGATATGAGGAACAAGCGCATAATGAATGCCTACACTACATATATATATATATATATATATATATATATATATATAGGATGGATAACGAGAACTTCTTGTGGCTACCGAAATAAAAATTGTTAACGACTTCGTCCTACAATATAAAACAACTATTTATTTTACCCTGACAGTTTCGGCTGGAGGACCAGCCTTCTTCAAAGGATGTAAGGGAAATGAAACGGCCATTGCCGAACCCGCTGCACAAGGGCCGCCCACCCAGTTTGAGGGCCAGACAATACTTTCAAAAAAAAAAACAAGAGAGAAAAAATACAAAAAACGCGAGAACTCACGAAGGAAGCAACAGTGACAAAACGAGGGAGGGAAAGAACAGCGGGAGGAGAGGCGGCGGGCTATGCCCGTCTTATCTTCGTACGGTAGATAAGAAGCGGCGTGACCAAGGGGAAAAGACAAATGTCGCTTCTACACATCACACACGCGGCGTACAAGTTCAGATGGCTTGGCGGTTAGCTCGCGGCGCCGGGCCGCGTACACACATTACGAGCCGCTCCAGCTGTGGGAATACTCTGGCCACGATACAAGGCTAAATGTGCGCCCCCCCTTTCCTTTTCGGAAAAAAAAAACGAAAAATACGAAAAAAAAACGAAAAAAAAGAGAGTGGAGCCGGCTGATACATGTGGTAACGACTGGGTCTGTTTTCACGCGCTCGATCGTTTCCTTAGCGTCCCGTGCGTCTGGACTAACGTGTGTATAAATAAATACATTAATTAATTATTCCCTTTCTGGGCGCTACGATTGGTCACGGAGGCACGTCAATCGCTCAGGGCTCTCGTTGATTCCGTGGGAGAGTGATTTGAATTTGTTTATGAAATATGACTCCCGCTGTTCGCGCTCCCGTGTGTTCTGGAAGCCGGATTGTAGAAGTGTAACACTTATGTGTTCAAAAGATTGACCAGGTAGATTAATGTGTTTGGAAAACGGCAAATTAGGGAGGCCTTTCACGTGTGCGCTGTGGTTGTTAAAACGTAAATGGAACGCGGTTTCTGTCTGTGCAACATATTCCTGCTTGCACACTTCACAGCGGATTTTGTATACCACATTGCACGAGTCGCAATTAAGGTCGTCTTTAATTTTATACTCAAAGTCCGAATAGGAGGCTTTGGCCGTATTTGTGGTCACCATGTGTTTGCACACCCTGCAGCGAGGCTTCCCGCATGGTCTACAGCCCTGATGGTGGTCGGATTTGTGTGTTTTCGCCCTGACCAGGAAGTCTCTCAGGTTTTTATTTCTTCGGTAAACCACTTTGGGTGGGGTTTGAAATACAGTAGAGAGCCGACTACTCTGTTGAAGTATGTTGAAGTGGCGGCTTAATATAGAGTTTACGCGAGGGGCCGCGGCGGAGTACGTGAGAACTAAATTTGACCCTGACATTGTATCTTTATTTCCGTCCTTTTCTTCCATTGTGACCCCTCGGTCCAGGGAGCGAGCGCGCTCAATTGCATTGTCAATAATTTTTTCGGGGTACTTTTGACGCAGGAATGCTGTTCTCAGTTCCTGTGCGTGGGTGTCAAATTGTGTAATTTCAGAACAAATTCTTCTGTATCTGTGGGCTTGAGAGTAGGGGACACCTGTTTTGCAGTGGCGGGGGTGACTACTGTGGAAATGCAGATATTATTCGCGGTCAGTTGGTTTTTTATATAGGGAGGTGGAGATGCTGGTGCCACTGATTGAGAAGACAGTGACATCCAGGAAAGAACACTCTCCTGCGAGTACGTGTGTGTAAATGTTATCGAAGGGTGCAGGGAGTTGAAATCAGAGATGAATTTTGAAAGGCTATGCTCACCATCAGCCCACACGAAGAATATATCATCAAGAAAACGTCGGTAGAATATAGGTTTGTATGGAGAACTTTCGAGAAAAGGAATTTCTAAAGATGCCATGAAAATATTTGCATAGTTTGGGGCCATTTTGGTTCCCATGGCAGTTCCGTTGACTTGTAGGTAATGTTTGCGGTCGAATTCAAAGTGATTAGGATTGAGTACAAGATTTAGGAGCACCTCTAAAGCGCTTTCATCGCACTCGTCGATTTACTTTTTTCATAGGCTGCGATTGTGGCGGCGATTCCTTCGATGTGGGGAATGTTGGTGTACAGCGATGAGACATTTATGGTGACCAAATAGCTTCCTAGAGGTACAACAAGATTTGAGACTTCTCGAAGGAAGTGGCTTGTATCTTTGACATATGATGGAAATGTTTCTGGGATGTGCCTAATGAGAGAGTCGATGAAACTAGAGATTTTTTCAGTAGCGGTGCCATTGCTAGAAACTATAGGTCGGCCGGGATTGTTAATCTTGTGAATTTTAGGCAGCACATAGAAGCGGCCAGGAGAGGAGTTGCCCGGTGACATCATTTTAAGCACAGGATGCGTTATCTTACCGCTTTTGCGTAGTGAGGTTAATGAAGCCTTAATTTCCCTGTCATGTTCTTCTGGGGGATCACAAGGGAGTTCTTTGTAAAAATTATGATCTGCCAGTTGGCGAAGCCCTTCCTTTATGCAGTCAGTTCTGTCGAGCACAACCACAGCGCCACCCTTATCGGCCGGTTTCACAATAATGCTCTGGCTGTCACTTAAGCTGCGTAAAGCCTCCCGTTCCTCCCTGGACAGATTGTTGCGAATGGGTCTGTGTTTTTGATATTCCTTGATTATATCTCCCTGTACGGCTGAAATGTACATGTCTAAATATTTGTCCCGTTGCTCGCTTGGGGTCCATGATTTATCGGAAAATTGATTTGCTTGTGTGCTGCTTCGGTCATGAAAATATTCTTTTAGACTTAATGTTCTGGCAAAGTTGTCCAAATCATGGTACAGCTGAAATTCGTCAATTCTTCCAGAGGCGGGACAGAAGGTTAGACCTTTTGATAGCAGCTTTATTTGCGCAGGTGTCAAAGGTTCACTAGACAGGTTAACCACATTGGTGACATCGGTGTTGTACTTCCAAAGTACATATACTAAAATTGGAACGATTCTGAGGAGATTTACGGGAGGTTTCAGTTTGATTTGTTTGATTTATACACTTTGTGGGAGGATAACTGGCGGGACTGTTCCATGCCGGATACGCGGCGTCACGCTTCAATTTCCTTTCCTTTTTGCCCTGAATCGTACATCGCTTTTGCTCTTCGTATTTGACAAGCTCTTCAGTTTCTAACTGCGTCAAACTCGAGTGATTTAGCCGCGCCTGTTCTTCGCTCTTAAGCTCCGCCGCCCTACGTGTGCTGTGCTCTATTACGACCCGCGTAAGCTTAAGAGATGCATCTTTTAAGATATTGCTCCACTGCTCCTGTTCATTTTTGTCAAAGGTACTCATTGCAGGTTGTAGTTGAATTCTTAGACCCTTTGGTGTGAAGCCCGATGAGATATAGGTTTGTAGGTTTGAAGCGTGCATTTGAAACCTCACGCGCTTATCAATTGTCTTCCTTAAGGCCATAAATTCGCGAGACCAACACGTGCTGGAGCGGGCCGTACCTGATGTGTTGGTCAGTCAGTCCCTGCGTGGGGAAGCGTGGGAAACGTGGGAAACCACCCAAGGTGGTTTACAGAAGAAATAAAAACCTGAGAGGCTTCCTGGTCAGGGCGAAAACACACAAATCCGACCACTATCAGGGCTGTAGACCACGCGGGAAACCTCGCTGCAGGGTGTGCAAACACATGGTGACCACAAATACGGCCGAAGCCTCCTATTCGGACTTTGAGTATAAAATTAAAGACGACCTTAACTGCGACTCGTGCAATGTGGTATAAAAAATTCGCTGTGAAGTGTGCAAGCAGGAATATGTTGGACAGACAGAAACCGCGTTCCGTTTACGTTTTAATAACCACAGGGCACACGTGAAAGGCCTCCCTAATTTGCCGTTTTCCAAACACATTAATCTGCCTGGTCACTCTTTTGAACACATAAGTGTTACACTTCTACAATCCGGCTTCCAGAACACATGGGAGCGCGAACAGCGGGAGTCATATTTCATAAACAAATTCAGATGACTCTCCCACGGAATCAACGAGAGCCCTGGGCGATTGACGTGCCTCCGTGACCAATCGTAGCGCCCAGAAAGGGAATTATTTATTAATGTATTTAGTATTTATACCCACGTTAATCTTCAAAATTGGCAAGCGCGAAAATGGACAAGGACTAAGAAGGAACACTGATGTACAGCGAGAAAGTTCTACGAATTTTTAGACATGTAGACGACTTTCTCGTGATTTTAAGCACTAATCCCTTCCAGACGAATACTAGTGTTGTTGATGATATTTTAAACCTGTTTAGACGATATGGAAAGTGTTTAACCTTCAGCCATGAACTTCCTAACAATGACACCTCGCAATTTTTAGATGTTAATATGCTTTAGGGGGCAGCATATTTGCTGGAAGTACTCTCCGCGAGCCCAAAAAGAGCTTTTACCCTTTGATTCTGCTCATAGTAAGGTTGTAAAACGAGCTATTGCCTCACAATGCCTTGAATCGGTGCTGGCAAAGTCCTGCGTTCACTTGGCTCAGGATAGTTTTAATAGCCAGATTGAGCGCCTACAGGCGGCTGGGTTCCCCGGCTCGAACTTGACTGCTGTGTCCGAAACCCTCCTTCAGAAACTGAAGGGGAAGAAGAGGCGTGGCTCTGCTCGTGCAGAAAAAAGGCCGGGAGTGGTGCCGTATGTGCACAAAGTGGCACACAATTTAAAAAATGTGGCAGACAGGTACAATGTACCTATAGTTTTTTCAGCGCCGCATAAACTGGCTGGGCTATGCCCTCGCATTTCGGGACCACTTAAAAAACCGACGTGCGGAAAAAAGCACGTTCGGCCCTACGTCACATGCGCCGTAGGCGTCGTGTACGAAATCCCACTCACTTGTGGCAAGGTTTATATCGGACAAACTGGTCGTTGCGTCAACGATCGAGCACGGGAACACGAGCGATCTGTTAAAAATAATTTGACTTTTCATCTGCCTATGCATTGTAGGACCTGTGCCTGTGAGCCAGTGCTGTCTAGCATTCGAATTCTGGGCAGAAGTGGGAATGCGCTGGCGAGAGAACTAATGGAGGCTTATCACATTAAAAAAAAAGACCTTGAATGTATCAGTGACACTTCTGTTGTTCTGCGCAGTAAGGAAAGACTGTTCTTAGATGCTTGGTTATGATGCGAATATGTTTTGGTATCCCGATCCTGATTAGCATTGTCGACTCTCATGTGCATTGCGCCTGCGCGCGCCACTCGGCTGTGTATATATGTAGGAAGACGTTTCTGAATAAAGCTTAGTTGCGAGTAGCGCCTGTCCTGTACATCAGTGTTCCTTCTTAGTCCTTGTCGATTTTCGCGCTAGCCAATTTTGAAGATTATGAACCAACTAGCCCAACAACGTATACTATTATACACACGTTAGTCCAGACGCACGGGACGCTAAGGAAACGATCGAGCGCGTGAAAACAGACCCAGTCGTTACCACATGCATCAGCCTGCTCCACTCTCTTTTTTTTTCTTTTTTTCGTATTTTTCGTATTTTTTTCCGAAAAGGAAAGGGGGGGCGCACATTTAGCCTTGTATCGTGGCCAGAGTATTCCCACAGCTGGAGCGGCTCGTAATGTGTGCACGCGGCCCGGCGCCGCGAGCTAACCGCCAAGCCATCTGAACTTGTACGCCGCGTGTGTGATGTGTAGAAGCGACATTTGTCTTTTCCCCTTGTTCACGCCCCTTCTTATCTACCGTACGAAGATAAGACGGGCATAGCCCGCCGCCTCTCATCCCGCTGTTCTTTCCCTCCCTCGTTTTGTCACTGTTGCTTCCTTCGTGAGTTCTCGCTTCCTTTTTCTATTTTTTCTCTCTTGTTGCTTTTTTTTAAGTATTGTCTGGCCCCCAAACTGGGTGGGTGGCCCTTGTGCAGCGGTTTCGGCAATGGCCGTTTCATTTCACTTACATCCTTTGAAGAAGGCTGGTCCCCTAGCCGAAACTGTCAGGGTAAAATAAATATTTGTTTCCTATATTGTAGTACGAAGTCTCTAACATATATATACATATATATATATATATATATATATATATATATATATATATATATATATATATATATATATATATCCACGCCCCCTTGTTTTATTTTGATGTATTGGGTTTCACCCGCAAGGACGGTTAGCAACGCTCGACGCTGACCGCGCCGCAGTATTCGAGCACCTTGGCGATTGTAGTAGATCATTTTGTTAACATTGCGCGCAGGACGCGAAAAGTCTAGATTATTCCAGAGCTTGCACGACCACCAGTGATAAGGCTGGAAAGTTCATGCATGATGTATAAAAGACGGCTCGTCCCAGCGATCATCAGTTTTATCGATGGCCGACGCTCTGCTCGCCGCTATCTGTGCACAGCGTGTATTGCAGTAGTTTGACTTTCCGTTTCCCGGCCACAAGTTCGGCCAAATAAAGAGTTCCATCTTCGACACGCCGATTTTTGTCTTCGTCGACGTCACGACCCCGTGACATCTGGCGGAGGTGCTTCCTGGTGGAGGTGCTTCACGGCCCCCTCCAGCCGTGAGCCAAGCCCACACTGTCGAGGAGACATCGACGCCAACCAGCGGGCCAGCCACAGGCAGCAAGGTCTCCCACCTGAATACGGACCTCTACCCGTCAAGACCAAGACCGCGACAAGGACGACAGGCACGATGACGGCCACGGTGTCCCCTGCAGCGATTGTGATGCAGCCACCCAGAGAGCCGCCGACCTTCTATGGAGTGCCAAATGACGACCCCGAAGCCTGGCTCGAGACGTTCGAAAGGATCTAAACATTCAAGAACTGGGACTGCGAGGACAAGCTGCGCCACGTCTACTTTTACCTGGAAGACGCAGCAAGGACCTGGTTCGAGAATCGGGAGTCCACCCTTCGAAATGGGGCGTCTTTCGCAGCGCTTTGCTAGAGACGTTCGCGAGCGTCCTCCGAAAGGAAAGGGCCGCAGCATTGCTAAAGGCACGGGTCCAACTCCCAAACGAAAGCGTGGCCATCTTCGCAGAAGAAATGACCAGACTGTTCCGCCACGCAGATCCTGAAATGCCCTTCGCTGGACTGATGCGGAACCCACCCAGCAGCATCCAAGAATTTGTCTCTGAAGCGACGACTATTGAGAAGACGCTAGAAGTGTGCACCCTACAGTACAACCGTAGCCTGATTCCCGACAGCGCAGCTGTGCACGCCCTTGCCTCCGACGACCTGCACGAAACTATCCGAGCCATCGTGCGAGAGGAGCAGCGGAAGCTCTCTTTTCCACAGTCTGAGGTGACGTCGATTGCTCAAGTAGTGCGCGAGGAAATCCAGCAGTCACTTGGTGCTCCTCTTCCAACACCGCCGCAGCCGCAAGCTATGAGCTACGCTGCTGCAACCCGCCGTCACGCCCCTCCTCCGCGCTCCCGACAAGACGCCGCACCACCGCAGTTCCGTCGCCAGATGCCGCCACCACCACAGACGCCATACCGCCCAATTGTGGGCCAGCGCAAGGCTCCGAGGAAAACCGATGAGTGGCGTGCCTCCGACCATCGTCCACGCTGCTACCACTGCGGAGAAGTTGGCCACACCTACCGCCGCTACCAGTACCGACAGATGGGAGTGCGTCGCTTCGCCATTGACGCGCCGCGTCCACAGCGGGGTGAACGGCCACGTGATATTGCCGACTATCTGGCAGAAGCGCAGTGGACCCCCCGAGGACCTTGCCGATCGCCGTCGCCAGGTCGCTACGCCTCTCCTCAGCGCCGACGATACACTGGCCCAACCCGGGGCCGTTCACCTAGCCCGTATCTGGAAAACTAAGGGCAGCAACCGATGGAGGTGCGGTTGCTGTAAGACGAAATACCGAAGATCCTCAGCCGCCGACGACGACGCCTCGAAGAAACCTTAAGGACACGACGCAAACCAGACAGAGCCCTGACGACGAAACATGGTGGACCGAAGTAGACCTGACGACGCAACGTGGAAGCAGGGGAACAAACCCACGTAGCCGTGAACCGACGCCATGACCTAAGTGCAACGCAAGACGATGAACTAGCGACCTCGACGTTCTTATCGACGGCCATAGCGTCACAGCTCTCGTCGACACCGGAGCCGACTATTCTGTCATCAGTGGACCGTTCGCCACGAAGTTGAAGAAAGTTAGGACAGCCTGGGAAAACCCCGAAATCTGGACAGCTGGAGGTCACCTCGTAACGACGGAGGGAATCTGCACAGCGAGACTCACTATTAACAGCGGATTTATCCCGTGAACTTCGTAGTGCTGCATCATTGCTCGAGAGATGTCATCCTTGGTATGGACTTCTTAGGTCTTCATGGTGCAGTCATCGACCTAAGGTCCAAGTCGATAACACTGTCCACGGAAATGGCACTACCGCCGCACACTCCGCCAAGAAAGGACGCCTTGAATGTGCTGGAGGACCACGTCACCATTCCCCCTCGCTCCAGCGTCATCATTTCCGTCGGCACTCAGAAATCAGCAGACCTGAAAGGCGTCGTTGAAGGCGACCAGCACCACATGATTAACCGCGAGATTTGCGACGCAAGAGAATTAGCAGATTTGCGGGGAGGGAAAGCAACAGTTATGCTCATGAATTTCAGCAACGAGTACAAGCACGTGAGCAAAGGCACGACGGTCACCTACATCGAAGACATCGTAGAAGCCAGCAATGCTTTCGGCCTCAGCGATGCTCCCGAGCCTACTCCGACGAATAAAGCTCCGCAACCAGCTTTCGACGTCAATCCCAGCCTTCCGAAGCACAAACAAGAGCAGCTCAAAACCCTGCTCTTGCAATACAAGGACTGCTTTTCAACGTCGTAAAGAATTCGGCAGACCTCCGTGGGGAAACGTCGCATCGTAATAGAGGAAAGTGCCAGACCACTCCGTCAGAGTACAGAGTTTCGACGCGAGAACGCGAGGCCGTTAAGAAACAGGTCGACGAAATGCTACGCGACGACATCATCCAGCCGTCGAAGAGTCCGTCGGCATCCCCCGTGGTGCTAGTGAAGAAGGATAGGCCTCTACGTTTTTGCGTCGATTATCGTCACCTGAACAAAGACACGATGAAGGACGGGTATCCCCTTCCCTGAATAGACGACACCCTGGATCGATTGCACAACGCAAAGTACTTTTCGTCGATGGACCTCAAGACCGGTTACTGGCAAATAGAAGTCGACGAGAGAGACCGAGAAAAGACTGCTTTTATAACAGCAAACGGCCTGTTCGAGTTCAAGTTCATGCCCTTTCATCTTTGCTCGGCACCTGCGACTTTTCAACGGGTTATGGATACAGTACTGGCCGGCTTGAAGTGGCAGACGTGCCTCGTGTACTTGGACGACGTCGTTGTGTTTTCCTCAAATTCGACGAACACCTTTGGCGCTTTGAAGCTGTACGTCAAGCAATCAAGACCTCCGGACTCACTTTGAAGCCTGAAAAGTGCCGCTTCGCGTACGTGGAGCTCTCGTTTTTGGGTCACGTGATCAGCAAGGATGCTGTTCGCCCGGACCCGCGGAAAACAGCTGCCATCGCTGCCTTCCCGCCACCCACCGACAAGAAGGCCTTACGCCGTTTCCTCGGCTTGTGCGCCTATTACAGACGTTTCGTCAAGGGATTTTCACGGATCGCTGAGCCACTGATGCAACTCACGAAGACCGACGTCGAATTCAGGTGGGAAACGTCGTAAGTTCAAGCATATCAAGAATTGAAACGACGCCTGCAGACGCCTCCGATACTTGCGCATTTCGACGAATACGCCGATACGGAAATCCACACCGACACAAGTAGCGTAAGACTCGGCGCCGTCCTTGCCCAGAAGACCGACGCACTGAAAAGCGTCATCAGTTATGCTAGCCGGTGTAGTGTACGGCAGTACCACTAGATGGCTGTATCATTCATGTAGTGTACAGCTGTACCGCCAGATGGCAACGCGGCATGTACTGCTTTCAGTAATAAGGGCTGCCAATAAACCTGACGTCACATGTGCGCCCGGAGACTCGGCTGTCCTGTCACTTGCTCACCCGACGCGCTCGATATGGTGTCAGAAGTAGGCGGAATCCATCTTCGCTGATCCCGTGCTTGCATCCTCGTGACACGGCCCCGCCGCCGCCGCTGCTCTGCCATGACGACTACCGGTGTTGAGGGCTCCGCCGGGATGTCGGCCGCTCCATTCTTGCAAGGCATGGCCCAGCTGCGTCCACCGTCGCCGTTCGACAACCCCAGCTCATGGCCTACATGGCTGCTGCAGTTCGAGGACTCCTCGTTCGCTACCGGTCTTTACGTCGCTCCGGCAGAGGTACAAGTGCGTCCCATGCTCTACTGTACGGGCCCGCAAGCCAGGCTTGTCCTCGCGTCGACCACGCTAGGCGAGGCGGATATGAAGGACGTCGCCGCCGTGAAGAAGGATTCCACCGACCACTTCGTGCACCCACCGAACGAGCTGTACAAGCAGCGCGCTTCCACCGCCTTACGCAGCAACCAGGTGAAACGTCCGACGCATTTTTTACGGCACTCCGGACAATGGTCAAGTCCTGAAACTATCCGTCGCCCGAAGTCGAAGAGCGGCTCGTCCGAGACCATTTTCTCGTGGGCTTGCTCGACCGCGAACTCTCGGACAAGCTCTGTCGGAACCCGAATATGACGCTACACGAGGCGCTGACGTACAGGGGTGGTCAAAAGTTCCCAGGCCGCAACGCCCGGCCGCAGAGCAGCGGCTCGCTGTTATCAGGGCGCTGCGATCGCAATCACGCCTTGGCGCACGCTGGCGTCGAGCGTGTGCGTGGGGGGAGGGGGGATGCATCTCTCTCTCCTTTCCTCGCTCTCTTTGATAGGAAACCGACGTATAAACTTGGATATATGCAGCGCGACTTGGAAGAAGACAGGAGACACATAAAACACAGACGAGCGCTCGTCTGTGTTTTATGTGTCTCCTGTCTTCGTCCAAGTGGCGCTGCATATATCCGAGTATGTACCAACTCGCCCAAGTCAAAGTTTTATTGGTAAAAACTTGGTGCGTCATGTTCTCTCACCCACCGCTCTTCGATGTTTTACTACCGTGCAGCGTGCAGCGAGGCGGCAGCCTTCCAGAAAACTGACGTATCATGATTGCGGCCACATTTAGCCAGACACCATATACATTACCGAGGTTTTGGGCTTCTTGGAAAATAATATCGTGCGTTTAACTTTCCATTCTCACTGCGGTGACTCTCTCAGCCGTCTGCGCAGGCCAATTCGCTCCATACGAACACGGTCGGAGCCTTATCAAGGAGAGCAACAAAGAGAGAGAGATACCCCCCCACCACGCACACGCTGGACGCCAGCGTGCGCCAAGGCGTGATTGTGATGGCAGCGCCCCAATAGCAGCGAGCTGCTGCTCCGCGGCCGGGCGTTGCGGCCTGGGAATTTTTGACCGCCCCTGTACATACATTCGTCAGCACGAAGACGCAGGTAACGAGCGCAGAGCTCGTGATTCAGCAGAGACATCTTCGTTTGCCGTCGACGCCGCTTGCCTTCGCAAGGAAAAGCAAGCGCCTGATGATAAGACAACGCAACAGCTCTGCCCATTCTGCAGACGAGCGTCACACCCTCGCGCCGACTTTCCCGCTCGCAGTGCGTCGTGCAACTTTTGTCGCAAGAGTGGCCATTTCGAGAACGTGTGCCGCAAAAAGAAGCGAGTAAACGGGAAGCACACACGGAAGCCTTTGGCGAGCTCCATCGAGTTGCACGCAGTTGCGGGAGAGCGCCCGAACGCGAAGTTAGTCGAGGTACTCATCGATGGCCGCCCACTTTCCTTCAAGGTGGAATCCGGCGCCGAAGTTTCAGTTGTACCCAGTACGTTTCCGGCGTCCCGTCGAAGCTTCAAGACCCCAAGAGCGACCTGAAAGGCCCAGGCAACAACATCCTGCCGGCGATAGGCACCTACGTCACTACCCTATCGTGGCACGGAAAGTCAACCAAGCAGCTTTCTACGTCCTAGCAACCAAGACGGACCCGCTGCTAGGCTTCCCGGCAATCCAAGCCTTGGGCGTCTGTCCTCAGTTTTCACGGAGCCGCCGCGAGTGGTCTACCGCCGCGGAAGGAACATAAAAGATATCCTTGTAAGAGCTAAGACGACCGAGTCTGAAAATAGAGAATCGGGTTGCAAGCCATGTGGAAAACAACGCTGCCAGGTCTGCAAACATATGACCACAACCTGTGTTGCCAAGGCCTCGTCCTCTGACTTCACATTCAAAATGAAGGAACCTCTAAATTGTGACAGTCAGAATGTTGTATATATGCTACATTGCGATGTCTGTGGCCAGCAGTATATAGGCCAGACTGGGACGGCGTTTAGACTACGCCTGAATAACCACAGAACTCACGCGCGCACTCTGCCAAATCTCTCTTTCTATAAACATCTGAGTTTTCCAGAACACTCATTCGACAAAATACGTGTCACCCTCCTGCAGTCAGGCTTCCGCAGTACTTGTGAACGGGAACAACGAGAGTCCTATTTCATCCACAAATTTGAAACAGTGACACACGGCATAAATGAAAACATGGGGACCCTCTCGTTTCTTCGGTCATGCAAAAGTTAGTAGACGGCAAATGAATCCTGACAGTTGTAATTAGTCCTGGATGCTAAAATGGAGTATCGAACAAATATCTGGGGGAGCGGACCAACTGGACATCCTTGCATACTTATGTTGAAAAAATCCGTAAATAGGGGGTGGGTGCTCGAGCCAACGTTTCGACAAGTGGACTTGTCTTCTTCAAGGCTGGAACTGATTTCCTTAGCTATCGTATGTATATGCTTCGTGCCCTCTCCGGGGGGGGGGGGGGGAAGAGGAGAGGCCGCCGTGATGAACTGTGTGAGTCATAGGAAAAGCGAAAAAAAAGAACAAAAAACGGGGGGGGGGGGTAGGGGAGGGTGTACGTTTCGTTGAATGATTGTCAGTGGAAGCACATGGCATTTTAATAATAGTAGGTTCGAAATTCCTAGAAGAAGGGCTTAACTCTCGTTGGTTTTTGTTGTGTATGTACCATACCGAATCGATTCAAGAGCCCCCTTAGAAACGTTAATACCTTCTGGCTGGAGTGTGTTGAACTTGTGAATAAGGTGTGACTCTGTATATTTTCTGTCCCTTGGGGACGCGAACATTGACTGAAGTATGTAAAGTTTGAGATCTTCGAAATTGTGACCCGCTACATTAAAATGCTGTGCCACTGCTTTGGGTAACTTCTTCACCGTGTCCGCGCGATGCCCGTTTAATCTAACAGGTTGTCCCGTTTCGCCAATGTACCGTTTTTGACAATATGAACATTCGACCATGGAGATAACGTTTGAACCAGTGCAGGTAAAACTAGATTTTATATGATGGACGTAATCACTTCCGGTGCTTTTAACTATAACGTCATCTTGAAGGTGTTTACAAGTCTAACATTTTGGACGATAGCAAGGTGCTATGTGGGCAGTGGAATGAGGGTTTACTTTTGCATGCACTAACATGTCCTTAAAATTCCTATTGCGGCGATACACGACCTCTCTGATTAGGCCATTCTGGTGACATTAGATGTCTGCTCATTGTATACGAATATACCTATCGCTGAAGGGATTCAAGCGGTCTCAAAATCACTCATAGAAAGCAAGCAAGCACATAATGCGGAAGTTTACCTATCGTTACTGAAATTACTCCTGACGCTAAATTATTTTGAATTTGATTCATCCTACTGCAAACTTTCGGCACTAGTATGGGAACCCCTTTTGCGCCTACATACGCCAACATTTTTATGGGACAGTCAGAATCAGAGCTGTTGAAATCATGTCCAGTGAAGCCTTCCACCTATCTCCGTTACATAGACGACATATTTATCATATGGGAACATGGCGGAAGTGCACTAAATGCATTCACTGACCACTGTAACAAGTTTCACTCTAGTATTACATTCTTCATGCAGCATTCTTCCAGTGAAATTAACTTCGTAGACACGACGGTATCTATTGAAGCAGGAAAATTAAGGACGACGCTTTACAGAAAACCAACAGACAGCCAGCAATACCTACATTACACTAGTCATCACCCGCGACACTGCAAACAAGGGATATTTGTAGGACAGGCGACGCATATAAGAAGGATCCGTAGCGACGACAGCGACTACGTTCACCACTTAAGCAACCTAAAGGAAACATTAGTTAAAAGAAATTACCCGCTAGATGCTCTAAACAAGGTCTACAACGAAGCATGTCAACTAGATAGGAAATAATCACTAGCTCAAAGGGCCGCCGCAGCACAGCCCAACCAGCTGCCAGCATTTGTAACCAAATACTCAAATGCGCTACCAAACATAAATAATACCCTGCGTAAGTATTACCCAATACTGGCAAGCAACGAGCGCCTTAGAAAAGCGTTTCCCGGAGTACCAAAGGTGGCACAGCAGTGGCACAGCATTTTAATGTAGCAGGTCACAATTTCGAAGATCTCAAACTTTACATACTTCAGTCAATGTTCCGGTCCCCAAGGGACAGAAAATATACAGAGTCACACCTTATTCACAAGTTCAACACACTCCAGCCAGCAGGTATTACCGTTTCTAAGGGGGCTCTTGAATCGATTCGGTATGGTACATACACAACAAAAACCAACGAGAGTTAGGCCCTTCTTCTAGGAATTTCGAACCTACTATTAATAAAATGCCACGTGCTTCCACTGATAATCATTCAGCGAAACGTACACCATCCCCTCTCCCGCGCCCCCCCCCCGCTTTTTGTTCTTTTTTTTCGCTTTTCCTATGACTCACACAGTTCGTCACGGCGGCCTCTCCTCCCCCCTCCCCCCCCCCCCCCCCTGGAGAGGGTACGAAGCATATACACACGATAGCTAAGGAAATCAGTTCCAGCCTTGAAGAAGACAAGTCCACTTGTCGAAACCTTGGCTCGAGCACCCTCCCCCTGTTTACGGATTTTTTCATCGCAAGCTTCCATCTTCCACTTCCTGCCGTTCTATTGGATTGCATACTTATGTGTATTTTTGTTGACATGTTCGTTTTTCTGTGTTTTATTTTTTCCCAACTTTTCAGTATTCAATGTCTATCTTTCCCACATCTGACCTTTGTCTTTTTATTAATATATATGTGTACGTTTTATTCGTTTTATTCTTATTTTCTTCCTTTCTTTTTATAATTTAACCGTTTTGTTTAATTTATTAACTCATTTTTTAAAATGGGATAGGCTGACTCGCACTGGATTTTTCAACCACAGGCGCCTCGGACAGCCTCACTAACAGGGCAGGATTCCTGCACCCACGCCGTCACTTTGACACAGACACGAGGGTTAAACTGTAGTTCTTAAACGGCCTCGTGCGCATGCACAATCTTTGCCCGCCCACACACACGCAAAGGGTAAGCGACAAAAGAACACCGACCCTTTTCTCCGCCTCTGGAAGTAACCGCAAAAGGCGCGTGATCGGGGCTTGCTCTGCCACGGACGCACCTCTCGCAGCAAGTAACTGCTGCTGCCCAAGCAAAGGAACAATGACCCCCGCGACCTTGAAAGGCGCGTCGCGGAAGCCGCGCTATGCCCTTTGTTTCCTTTCTGCCATTTCTATTTTATTTTTTTAAATTAATTTATTTATTTTTCACCCGTATCTACGGCACCCGCTCCACTCCGCCGAAACGGCGCTTCTTTCCCCATTCTCTTCTTTGCTTGCTCTAGCGAATGAGCCGAGAGGAACTGTTCGACACACTATACGTCACTACTGTGAACTTGGCTTATTTATCATTTTCTTCCTTTCCTTCCTTCAACTAAGAGTGACCTCGACGATTTGGGATGTTCGCATAGCGCCGTATTTGCTCATAAGCCCTGACAAAGACCGGTCAACCAGTCGAAACCGTTGGCAAATAAAATTAAGATAACCGCTTAGTTGTGTGTCTTCTCTTCCCAAGTACGTTTGGCCCATTGGAAAAGCTTCTTCAGTATATATATATATATATATATATATATATATATATATATATATATATATATATATATATATATATATATATATATATATATATACCCCGCACCTCCACCACTTATGAGACGACGCCCAGTTCAGTAATCGAAAGGTTATATTTCAATGTCCAAAGCGGCGCAGCCCGCGTGACAAACGAAGATGATGATTACAATGGTTTCTGTACAGATGAAGATGAACTATATAGTCAGCGCTCACACTATATATATATATATATATATATATATATATATATATATATATATATATATATATCGTTACGGACGATATGGGTTTATTTACAATGAGGTCAATGAAGCGGCAGGCTAAATACAAGGAACGGTCCGATAATGCCAATCACCAAATCCCTCGCGCTCGTTCTTCTTCTTCGTTCTTCTTTAGCACTCTTCCAGCGCCGCGTTACATTTTCCTCGGGGCCAGACGAAGCTCACCGAGCAAGTCAGAGGGCTCGCTGAGTGCAGGGCTTCAGTCGTGCAACATGAACAAGTTGCGTCTTGCGTGAACGGCGGTTGCCAGCTGTCACTTTTGCGATGACGTAGGTGACGTCGCTCAAACTTTTGACCACGACAAATAGACCGGTATACTTAGAAAGAAGCTTTTGGCAAAGTCTCTGCTTTCTTACTGGTGTCCACAACCATACGAGATCACCTGTTGCAAAGGTGACTGGCAAATGTCTTGCGTCGTAACGGGCCTTAGCACGGGAATGGGACGAGAGAGTTCTGAGCCGGGCCAGTCGACGTGCTTCTTCAGGGCGACACAAGGTCTGCGCGACACTTGCGTTTTCGTTAGTCGAGAAACGAAACACGGTGTCGAGGAAACTTTGAGGATGGCGAGCGTAGAGCAGAAAGAAAGGTGTATAACCTATTACTTCGTGTTTGGCGGTGTTAAATGCATACGTTATGAAAGGTAGTACGGCATCCCACTTCTTATGGCCCGCTGAGACATGCATTGAAAGCATGTTTACGATGGTACGATTGGTGCGCTCAGTAAGCCCATTGGTTTGCGGGTGGTAAGGCATGGAATGCCCATAGTGGCACCCACAGAGCCGTAGTAGCTCTTCGACAAAGTCAGCGGTGAACTGCCGGCCACGATCACTTATTACCACACGGGGAGCTCCGTGGTGGAGGATAATCGAATGCATAGGAACCAGGACACACCAGATGAGGTGGCTGAAGCAAGTGCCATCGTCTCAATGTAACGTGTTAGATAATCCACGCAGAGGATAATCCAGCGGCGTCCGGTGGAAGACTTGGGAAAAGGGCCGAGCAAATCTATGCCGACTTTTTCGAAAAGCGAAGTCGGTGGCGTAACTTGTTGCAGTGTACCTGCAGGAAGAGCCGTTGGTTGCTTGTGGCGTTGGCATACATCACAACTGGCGACGTAGTGCTTCGTCGTCTTCCACAGTCGAGGCCAGTAGAACCGCTGTCGGATGCGATGAAGCGTCCGAGCAAATCCAAGGTGCCCAGACGTAATGTCGTCGTGCATTACTCGGAACACCGCAAGGCGCAAGCGTCCTGGGACGACGAGAAGCAATGGGGCACCATTGCTTCAGTAATTCTTGCGCTACAAAACACCGTCACGAATCACAAATTGCGTTGCGTGTCGAGATCTGTCGGTCGCATCAATAATTGATCTCAGTGATGGGTCGCGCAGCTGCTCCTGAGTGAAGATGTCCAGACTCGGAAAGTCCAAGGAGACCGTCACAAGGTAATTGTCGAAATCGTCGTCATCGGTGCTTGTAGTTGGAGATGCCAGATGAGATAAGCAATCGGCGTCGGCGTGGCATCGCCCACTCTTGTAGGCAACAGAAAAGTTATATTCCTGAAGCCGCAAGGACCAACGAGCCAACCGGCCAGCTGGGTCACGTAGTCCACCAAGCCAACATAGGGAATGATAGTCGGTTACGATCTTGAAATGTCGGCCCTACAAATAGGGTCTGAACTTACATTACAGCTTTTAGCCCAGGAGACCATCCAGAATGTATTTTTTTCGTTTTATTCTGGAAAATAAAGAGAATGAATGAATGAATGAATGAATGAATGAATGAATGAATGAATGAATGAATGAATGAATGAACTTGTGTTTGGCGAAAACAATTGCGAGGCATTCCAGTTCTGTTACAGTATAATTGCTTTCTGCCTTTGTCAGACCACGACTTGCATACGCAACGACGTGTTGGCGTCCGTCATGAAACTGGACGAGGACGGCACTAACGCCCACGCCACTTGCATCGGTATGCAGTTCTGTGAGTGCCTCCAGGTCGAAATGATGCAGAAGGGGCCCAGAAGTGAGCAAAAACTTCAACTGTTCGAAAGCAGCCTCATGATCTGCGGTCCAACGGTAGGGGGTGTCCTTTCGAAGCAAGTCTGTCAGTGTATGAGCTAGCTGGCCGAAGTTTTTAATAAACCGGCGAAAATAAGAACAAAGGCCCAGGAAGCTACGAAGGTCCTTCACCGTCTTTGGTGGCTCAGAGTTGTGGACTGCAGTGATCTTGTTGGGATCTGGTCGTATGCCGTCCTGGTCGACTAGATATCCAAGAACAACGGCTTGGCGCTCACCGAAGTGGCACTTCTTGGAGTTTAAAATAAGACCAGCTTGTTTGATACAATTGAGAACAACGCTGAGCCGCTGGTTATGCTCGTGGAAAGTCCTGCCGAAAATAATGACATCATCGAGATAACACATACACATCTCCCATTTGAGACAGCGAAGGATGTAGTCCATGAATCGCTCGAAGGTTGCTGGAGCGTTACATAAGCCAAACGGCATAACGTTAAACTAAAATAATCCGCGGGGAGTAACGAAAGCAGTATTTTCTCTGTCAGACGGATGCATTGGTATCTGCCAGTACCCAGACCTGAGGTCGACGGATGAAAAGTACGAGGCGGAGTGTAGGCAATCAACAGCATTGTTCATGCGTGGTAAAGGATACACGTCTTTCTTCGTGACGGCGTTAAGGCGGCGGTAGTCGACACAAAATCTCCATGAGTTGTCTCTCTTTTTGACGAGTATAACCGGAGCTGCTCAGGGGCTGCATGACTCCTGAATAACGCCCTTCTGCAGCATGTCGTTGACCTGTTCGGCGATCACTTTCCTTTCCGAAGGGGATACGCGGTAAGGCTTCTGGCGTATCGGTGTAGCATCTCCCGTGTTGATACGGTGGTGCATACGGGAGTTTGGCGGCGTAAAAGAATGATCGCTTTGAGCAAATCAAAGACTGGCGCGTACCTGGCGAGTACCTCTTGAAGAACATCCAGCTCAGTAGAAGACAGCGACTTGTTTATCATGCGCCGCAAGTCGGCTGAGTAGTCAGGTGTGGGTGGACAGATGTCTGGGGACCCTTCAACCGTCCGGACGTTAATTGTGGTCAAGTCCTCAAACGTTCCCAATTTGAATCCCTTTGGCAGACAGACAGGCTCTGCAGAAGCGTTGACAGTCCACAAGAGAGCACGTCCGTCGATAACTTGAATAAACGACCGAGGGACCAGCGCATTATTCTTAAGTGCTTTGGTATGATCTGGTTCCACTAGGCCGCTGCAGGATCCCAACAGCACACGAGAAGAGTACACGGGAATAACCATGGCTGAATGACCAGGGATCAGCGCATCTTCATCAGCGACTACATGTAATGTTAGTCATGTCAATATTTATGTATCCTGTATCACTGGTGTTGTTTATTCCATACCCTTGTCATGCAAACGTGTTTACGTGGGACAAACAGGTCGCTACCTTAATGTTAGACTTCGAGAACATTGTAATTCTCTGAAAGACCACTCCGGTCTTCATCTAGCAGCCCACTGTAAGAAATGCGGCTGCACTCCGCTCTTTGGTGATACCTCTGTGTTGTTCCGGCATAAGAACCAAAGAGCGCGAGAAATAATTGAGGCTGCGCATATTCAAAAGAATTCTGAGTCCTGCGTCAGTGTTCCCTCTGTCGCCATACATGATAAAGAGTTAAGTTATCTTGGTTTTGTATGACGGGTGTACCATGCCTGATGTGGCCAGTTTTTTTTATTTGGTCCCTCGTGCCTTTTGTCTCCTTCTTTTTTTGCCCTCTCTCGCTTTTTCCTGCCCTTTATATTGCCTCGTTCTTGCAATAAAACTTCAGTTCATAGTCTGCGCTTGTTTGTTCTTTTCTCGCCCTTCGTGTTTCCGTCCGTTTTTTGCGCAGTTACAATACGCATGAAAGAACGTCGGCGGGTTCAGCCCGAAAATCGTCAATTACGGCAGTTGGCAACGTGCTTTGCAGAATAACTTCCTCAGTCCCACAGTCAAGTGTAGCGCCACATTCACGTAAGAGGTCTATCCCTAAGATAACACTATGAGTTGCTTGCGCCAATACAATGAATTCTGCTCTAAAACTTTGTCCTCCAATCGTTACTAAAGCCGAACCAACACCAACGGGGCGCAACATTTCTCCTCCAACTCCACGAAAAGTTACATTGCGATCCCACGCAAACATAACCTTATGTCCTAAAAAGTGATTTTTAAAATGAAGGGTCATCACCGAAATAGTCGCACCAGTATCTACAAGAGCTGCAGTGTTTACACCGTCTATACACACACGCACTTTGTTCTTCAACATCACAGCAGAGGGAGGAATATGCGAATCGGACCGCCCGCGACCGCACCTCCATCGGTCGCACCAGATAGTTTCCCAGCTGGGGAGGAGAAGGCGACCGACGACGCGGGGACGGCGAACGGCGTGGTCTTCTCGAAGGCGGCGTAAGGCTTCGCTCGGAGGCTGGGGACTCGTCACGCAATCTGTTAGGCCACTGCTGTCGTAGAGGGCTAACGATAGATTGAGAGGTCGAGGTTTTCTGTACACGAGCCGGGTATGCCGAGAAACGTGGCGGTCGCGGCTGGCGGCGACAGAAACGCGAGATATGCCCTCGGAGGCCGCACGTGTAGCATATTGGCACGTCACGGTTCAAATTAGTGGTAGCAGAGTCTCGCGGAGTTGGGTGGTACTCCGCAGGCGCACGTCGTGACGTCTCGTAGTAGTCTGCAGGAGGACGTTGTGTTGTCGGGGCATATTCCGCAGCAGCACGACGGCGTGGTGACATCCGGCGGCGACCGTGATTTGTCGGGAGCGAT
The DNA here is from genome assembly GCF_013339695.2 of Rhipicephalus sanguineus. Classification (NCBI taxonomy): domain Eukaryota; kingdom Metazoa; phylum Arthropoda; class Arachnida; order Ixodida; family Ixodidae; genus Rhipicephalus; species Rhipicephalus sanguineus. The sequence continues at coordinate 137,910,423 of NC_051186.1, forward strand.
CGGAAGATGGTGCTGGAGTGCGCCTCTTCAGATTGTGGTCTATACTCGATGCGACGCTCTCGCTTCCAGAAGGGTGGTGGTGCGGGAAACTCGTCGAATGCGTATTGATAGCGAGCCTCTCCTCCCTGAAGCCGTGCTAGCTTTTCTTGAACTACTCGACGCACGATCACAGGGAGGTCTTCGCAGGCGACGACGTCCATACTTGCAAGCGTGGGACGTTGTCCAAGCGCCCGAACTTCGGCAAAATTCGTCGGGTCTTCAGCGCCTCGAATGCCCGACATTGCTGCCTAAACTCGGAAGGTGTGTTCAGGTTTTCCTTTGTAATTGAAAAACTATAAACATCTTCAGCGATGCCCTTTAACAGATGACCGACCTTGTCTTCGTCGGACATGTTCGTGTTCACAATGCCACAAAGCGTCAGTACTTCCTCAATGTACGTCGTACGTTTCGCCGGGCAATCGTGCTCTACGTGCGAGTGTCTGTTCAGCCCAGGCCCGTAGCCAGGAATTTTTTTCGGGGGGAGGGGGCACTTGCTGAAAGCCTTGACTATTTGAGAAGAACGCCTTTTTTCATCATTTATTTTCGATAAAACACCAAGTATCATAAAAACCTCGGGGGGGGGGCGGACCCCCCGGGCCGCCCTCCCGTGGCTACGGGCCTGGTTCAGCCTTCTTTTTCTTGGAACTTGTGTCCCCAAAGCAGGCCTTCAGTTCCTCTACAAAGGTCGGCCAAGTGGTCATGGTTCCCGAACCAAAGCGTGGCGGTCCCGGCGAGAGAGAATGCTACGTTCACGAGCTTCGCCGACGTACTCCATTCGTGATAGCGGCTCACTCTTTCGTAGGGCTTTAACCAATCGTCCACGTCTTCATCGGCCCTACCTGAGAATATGCGTGGCTCAGGTGCCCAGTAGCTAGGTTGTTTTGATCGGTGGCTGCCTTGCTCCGTGACACCGGTTGGTGCGTGGGCGTTGCCGGCCCACGTGCCTTTGCGGGCGTCGGTCATGGCTGTGTGTTCCGGAGGTAGTCCAGCTAGGCGTCGGCTTCTTCGAAGGTCGTCTGCGACAGTGTTGTCCAGGGCGACGCTTACCCCGCACCAGTCCACCAAAACTGTTACGGATGATATGGGTTTATTTACGATGAGGTCAATGAAGCGGCAGGCAAAAGACAAGGGACGGTCCGATGATACCGAGCACCAAATCCCTCGCGCCCGTTCTACTTCTTCGTTCTTATTTCGCGCTCTTCCATCGCCGCGTTACAATATATATCCCTATCGGAAAAAAACAGCGTAGCCAGTGTCTCCCAGTGCCTTTCAGCGCACTGGGTGGCACTGGAAACGCTGTACAGTGTGTCCCAGTGTACTACAGCGCGCTGGGAGGCACCGGGACAGGCTGTACAGCGTGGCCAGTGCCGCCCAGTGCGCTGAAAGACGCTGGGAATACTGTACCCAGTGGCCCAGTGTCTTACAGCGCACTGGGAAGCACTGGTCACACTGTACAGTGTCTCCCTGCGCACTGGGAACACTGGCAGCACATTGGAAAAAACTGGGTGCGCTGGGTGGAATTGATATAAGATTTCGTATTGGGTCGCGAGAAGTCAAAAGAAAAACTTATCGAATATCTTGAAAATATTATTCTATTCTGCGTCCTACACATATCAAGCTTTAGTTTTGTTAGACGGACGTACGCATACACTAAAGCAATCATCTGCCGAGCGCGCGCGCGCGCGCTTTCTCTGAAGTGTGTGATCGAGTGTCGTGAATGTAGTTCATATAACTGCATCGAGAGAACTTATCATTCGCAACACAATATGACATTACCATTAGTCTGATAATAACATCAACCTACTCTAGCAGCCAGTCCAGTCATTCCATATGGGCTCGTACTGCTGAAAGCCGCACGTCCCCGGCAACAGTGAGCCAATGTAACGCTCAAGCTCGGCGTTTTTAGCTTCTGATTCATGTAGTCGAATGTGCACATATGGCCTCGCTTGAGTCAGGTATGATCGAAACTGCATTTGAACGGTTATTATATTCTTCGTAATTGAATATCCACGTTCATCACAGCGATCGCGGCACACGGAGTACAGCTCTAAGCCTAACGGTCGGTTCGGCTTGGATGAACTACTGCGGATGTATAGTACGCGGAACATAAACAAAAAGGACAGAAAATGTGTTCAAACGGCTGACGAAAACTAAAGTGTTCAGTGTGCAGGTCAGATGCACACTGTTTTTTTACATAGGTATGACTAACTGCTTAGCGAGTCAGTGCGATTGCCGCAACACATCTGCGGTTACGCTAATATTTTTTGCGGCAAAACGTGCCAGATAAACGTTCTGATCCTAGGCAGCACATGACAAACAAATTAACTATCTGCTCTTAGGTTCCCGCGACCACGAATAGACTGAAAACTGGCTTTCTAAACGAGAAAAATGAAAATACTGACTACCGGAAGTAGTTATAACTTTAAGAAAAAAGCAACCACTTCTCGTCGTTCAGATCGAGAGTGACGAAGACACTGAGAAGGCCCTACGGCCCTTCCTGTCCGACTATAACGTTTGCGTTCCACACGCAAAGGGTCTGTCTGCGGGCTGCTGGTTGTTTCTGAGAAAGAGTCTACCCTGTACAGCAGTTACTACTCACGTTGACAGTGAAGGCAGGTACATATGCTGCGATTTTGTGTTGCATGGAGTGCCGTGGCGTATTATCAACTTGTATGCATTCAATGGGATTTCAAAACGGGTTCAGTTATTTGAAGATATGTCCAAACTAATTAACTGTGATTATTTCACTGTACTAATGGGCGACTTTAACTGTGTATGCGATCCTAGTGATCGCAACAATCCTAATAGTCACCGAGACAGGAGTGGTGAAGTTTTAAGTGGTATCATAGATAATGCAGGGCTCATTGACATCGGTACTTTCGGTCAAATAACTGCGTATACTCGACTTCAGGGAAGCTCTTCTGCTCGCCTTGATCGAAGTTACGAATCTTCATCACTCCTACCTCGGGAACTTTCGTGCAGCACTGAGCCAGTTTCATTTTCGGATCACTGTATTGTTATCGCAAAAATTGGTGCAAGCCGCCGAACTCACTTCCGACCACAATGGGCACTTTAGAAGATGAACTCGGACCTCCTAAACGATCAGGAATTCAATAACAGAGTTAAAGAGGCAGTGAGAAATTCTTTTTCTAAAGGATTACATGTATTCGCTGCTTGGGAGCTTTTTAAGCAAGAGGTTCATGCACTAGCTATTGAAATTGGATCTGTCAAATCGTACTATCGAAAGAACGAGGAAACGAGATTATTTAAAAGTCTCTCTAACCTTTACGCGATTGAATGCGAAAAACCAGGCGCATACATTAATGAAATAGAAAGCATTAAATGCCAGCTACAAAATTATGATGCTGCTCGCTACAGAGGTGCACGTATACGATCTCGGAACAGGAGGACTTTGAATTCTGAGCTACCGACGCGTCAAGCTTTACTTGGTGAGCGGCGCCACGCAATGTCCAAGTTTATTGCAGATCTGATTTCTAACGGTGCTCTTCTAACAGGTACAGCAGACATTATCTTGCAATTCGAAAGGTACTACAAGGTGTTCCTGATGACCATGGTGGCGAAAACAACACGAATTTTGTTTCTCTGTTAAGCCCATTGAGCGAAGATGATTGCGCAATCATTAGTAGTCCCATCACTTTAGAGGGAATTCAGCAGGCCATTGATCAACTACCTTTGTCAAAAACACCTGGCCCTGATGGGATTCCTGCTAAATTTTACAAATCATTCAAAACAACTCTCAGTACTATTCTGCTGGATATATTTAGACAAAGTTACGTCATGAAGACTCTCCCGCAGTCTTTTTGCAAAAGCCATACTGTTCTCATTCCAAAAACGCCAGGCCTGCGCTGAAACCGCAGCACAGTCACAGCGAAAGCTGGAAGAGCGGCGTTTCTAGAGCCCGTTAAGCTCTCTTGGGGCTACAATAAAAGTACACTAGAAAGGTACCCACTACGCCATAAATCACAATTTTTGTGAAGTTGGGAAGCACCTACTAAGCCATTATTTGTCATTCTGCGGAGAAGCGAGGCACCAGCTACACGTCTGTAAGGCATTATGTGCACTTCGTTGACGCGACGATTGATGACGATGAAGAATTATGGCTCAGCCCTTTGTAATGGGTTGGAATCTTTAAACGGCCCACCAGTTATGTAATTTGCATTGGGCGACGCCCGGTCGCTATTTCCCTCTCCCCGTCATGCTGTATAACATATGTTGACGCGGGAGAGAGACGGGAGAGGGCGAAGAAATTAACTGAGACCTCGAGGAAATGGATCATGCGCTTATGGGCTTCCTTGGCGACCAACACAAGTGCACTTGCGAGGAACCCACTACGCTATAAATCATTGTAATTTTTGAGAAGTAGGGCAGCAGGCACTGTGCCATTTTTCGCCATTCTACGGAGAGCGTTGGTACCTGCTAAACCCATGTAAAGCATTATGCGCACTTTGGTGATGCTGTGCCTGATGACGATGAAGAAATATGGCAGAGTCCTTTGTAATGGGTTGGAAGCATTCAACAACCTACTCGTTGCGCAATTCGCATTGTGTGACGCCTGGTTACAGAATTCGCGTTGTGCGACACTTGGTGCTTATTTTACTCTTCTACCACGCTATATTGCATATGCTAATGTGGTTCCTTCCCGAGATGAAGCCTGTATAGGACCTTTTTGCAAAGCAGTTTCAAGCACCGGCATGGCTCAGAGGTTGAATACTTGGCTCCCACGCAGAGGGCCCAGGTTCGAACCTCGTTCCATCCTGGAATGTTTTTCTTATTTCGTTTTTTTTCTTATTTCGAGCGATACTGGTTACGGACACCGGCGGCGGCGGCGGCGGCGGACAACTACGGCGCCAAAAACGGCCGGTGGAATGATCTCATAACAGCTTTCGCTGTAAAAGTTCTGAAAAGGAAAAACTTCGTTCTGTTGAAGGCTACAGGCCAATAGCGTTGACAAATGTTGACTACAAAATTTTTGCTAAGATATTATCAAATCGGTTACAGTTTGTGATGTCAATACTTATTGGTTCTCACCAGACATGTGGAATTAGGGGTCGCTCCATACAAACAAATATTCACATCGCTCGAACACTTCTTCAGTAATGCTACAGTTGTCAAGGACAGCTTGCTATGCTACAGGTAGACCTTGCCAAAGCTTTTGACCATGTCAGTCATTCCTTTCTGTTTTCCCTTCTGCAACATGCAAATGTTGGCTCTGTTCTGCTGGAAGGTGTTAAACTTTGTTACAATGACTGTTCAACTCGTCTAATTATTAATGGCCATCTGTCAAAACCGGTATCTATTTGCTCTTCTGTAAAGCAAGGCTGCCCAATGTCGCCACTGCTCTTCGCACTTTATCTTGAACCGCTATGCCTGAGCATAATACGATCGAATAGTATTCGCGGCTTCAATATATTAGGCAATGAAGTTAAGGTATTGGCTTATGCAGATGACGTAGCTTTCTTTTGCTCAGACAAACGAAGTATTGAGAACGTGGTATCTACAATAAGCAAATTCGGCATTGTATTAGGTGCTCGTTTAAACACATCTAAAAGTTTAGGATTATTGTTTGGATCATGGGGTAGTACGCCGGAGAAGTTTGCAGGAATTAATTGGACTCGCATTCCACCAAAGTACCTCGGTGTGCCACTAGATGCGTACAGATTCAGCGCACGATACTGGAAAGAACGTGTTCCTAAGCTTGAACGACAGGCCCAAACTTATGTTCCACATCGCCTTTCCATCTTTGGGAGAGCTGATGCTTGCAATACATTTTTAGCCACAAAGCTATACTATGTATTGCAACTTATTCATCGCGCTCGATCTTACATACAGCGCTTTCATCGGACTTTCGCAACTTTCGTGTAGTCTTCGACGTTTGAACCAATGAGACGGGAGAACCTATTCAGACCAGTTAAGGAGGGAGGGCTGGGTTTTGTTCATTTATATCTATGGCAAATTGTTTCACGGTTCTGCTTTTTTCACGACAGTTCCCATCCCATTATTCATCATTCTTGCAGATTACGTTTAATGCTTTACCTGACTTGATTGTTTCCTCAGATTTCCCTGTACGCCCGTGTTTGTGGGGATTTATGCAGGAAGTTTTCATCGCTGTACGGTTTCTCCAGGTCCGGTTTTCCATAGAATATCTATACTCAGTATCACGCAAGACACTCTACAAGGATTTGTTATCCATGCTTTTTCCACCTCCACTTTACCGCTCATTATATTCTCACCTTCCAGAACATGATGTACTCAAACGAGTTCGGAAAATGTATCTTTCTCCTGATACAAAAACCTTCTTTTACAAACTCCATACTGATACACTGCCGGTGAAATCATGGTTGCAGAGGAAAGGTATTTTTGTTTCTTCAGTTAACTGTCGTCTCTGCGATGTACCAGAGACAGTAGAACACTAATTTATTAGCTGCAAAGATGCCATTCTGTTTTGGGACATCCTTCAACGAACAGTTCAAAAATATTTTAACATTAACTCACATACTATACGTTACCTTCTCCCAACGTCTCTTGATGGAGTGCCCTTTGACATGTTTTTCCTTATGGGACTGCACAGTATGTGGAAAACGCGCATGCAAGACCGTAATGCAGAACTAACCACTGCTTCAAGTATGCATTTCATGCGCATGCCTCTCCATCTAAAGGACATTTACGAAGAACTTGACATACGACCAGACTGGCACCCCATCTTGATGAGGTGTTCATCCATACTAGCCTCCACGTGTAACAAGCTTTGAAGAACTTTCCCTGTTTCTCTGGACTTGCACAGTATATATGCATGTAAGCCTTTGAATGCTTGTGCAGTGCTTGTGCGATTATTGTCGCTAAGTGAATGCATCACTACGTCATAGCGTTTGTGATAATTTCAAATACGCATTATAATAAATACCATAATACGCATTAAAATAAATACCACGTGTCAGATTCAGGATGCACGGTGCGTCGAGGTGGTGGGTTCGACTCCCGCTCGCTCGTTTTTTTTTGTTTGTTTTTTCTCGCAGTGCTCGCATATCAGCCCTAATTACGATCAGGGTATGACCACATAATTAAAGAACAATTTAAAAGCCTGATTTCGGCCCGTAACAGGTGGCCCAGTGTCCAGTGCGCCAGCGTCCAGTGTGCTGCGTGCAGCGTGGCAGCGTCCCAGTACCAGCGCCAAACTGGTCCAATAAACAGGTATGGCACTGGGTTTTCCAATAGGAATATATATATATATATGTATATATATATATATATATATATATATATATATATTGTTAAGCTGTTTATTGGACGGCACTCGGCGACAATGCACTATGGCGACAGTCAAGGCAAAAGCACGGGCTCCGAGCGCGAGCGGCGTTTAGAAGAGGACGACCCACTAGGAGCCGCTGGAGAGCGCAACCGTTAAACAGTACCAATTGCTTCGCCACAATTACCCGGGTACGAAAAGGGAGCCGTCCGGCGACCTAACATCTCATTACTATGAGTGGGTCATAGTAGGCCTTGAGGCGCTCCACGTTGACTATGTCGCGCCCTCGACGGCGCATGTCTAAAGCTGGTTCGATGGGTTCGATCAGGTAGTTGACCGGGGATGTGCGCTCGACAACCCGGTAGGGGCCTTCGTATTTCGGCAGTAGTTTTGAAGAAAGGCCGGTTGCAGTGGAAAGGACCGAGATCGATACGAGCGCACCGGGGAGGAACGTGGACTCAGAAGTAGTGGTGCCACCGCGAAGGCTCTTCTGCCGCTCTTGTTCGTGCGTTGTAAAGGCCTTTGCAAGCTCGCGACACTCTTCAGCAAGCTTGGCTGTGTCAGAAATAGGCGCACGATCAGATGGATCCGGCTTGTAGGGTAGTATCGTCTCAATGGTGTGCAACGGGTGCCTTCCGTACAACAAGAAGAAGGGTGAAAAACCAGTAGTGCTCTGAGGGGCGGTATTATAGGCGTAGGTGACGAAAGGCAGAATGGCATCCCAATTTGTGTGATCGGCGGCGACGTACATTGAGAGCATGTCGCCGAGCGTGCGGTTGCAGCGTTCGGTTAGGCCATTCGTCTGCGGGTGGTAAGCAGTAGTATTGCGATGAACAGCATGGCACTCTTTGAGAATGGCTTCGACGACTTCCGACAAGAAGACACGGCCTCGATCGCTGAGAAGCTCCTGGGGTGGAGCGTGACGCAGCATGAATCGGTGTAGTAGGAAGGAGGTAACATCACGCGCTGTAGCCGCTGGGAGGGCAGCGGTTTCGGCGTATCGCGTTAGATGGTCAACGGCGACGATGGCCCAACGGTTACCAGCCGCCGTCAGCGGAAGTGGTCCATACAAATCGATGCCCACGCGCCCAAACGGACGGGTAGGGCAAGGTAATGGTTGTAGACCGACTGGTGACACGTGCGTTGAAGGTTTTCGGCGTTGGCAATCGAGGCAGGAGCGGACGAACCTCTGCACGGATCGGTACATCTCTCGCCAGATGTATCCTTGTCGAATGCGGTGGTAAGTTTTGGATACCCTAGAGTGCGCGCATTGCGGATCAGAGTGGAAGGACTCGCATATTTCAGCACGCAGACTTCGGAGTATCACAAGTAGCCACTGGCGGCCGTCAGCGTTGTAATTGCGTCGGTGCAGTAGGTCGTCACGAATGGCGAAATGGTGGGCATGACGACGCAACGCGCGAGTGGTTGGTGTTGTCGACGGATCAGTGAGCAAGTCTATTAGCGAAGCGATCCATTTATCCTTGCGCTGCTCGGTAGCGATGGTGTGAACATCGATAGAAGAAACAGCAGTGTGAGATACTGAGAAGGAGGTATTGTCGTCAGGCAAGGGGGAGCGCGAGAGGGCGTCGGCGTCAGCATGATGGCGTCCGTTGCGGTACAGCACACGGAGTCGTAGTCTTGCAGGCGAAGTGCCCAGCGGGCGAGACGGCCCGAGGGATCCTTCAATGACGACAGCCAGCATAGTGCGTGGTGATCGGTGACGACATCAAATGGGCTACCATACAAATAAGGTCGGAATTTTGTAAGGGCCCAGATGATCGCCAGGCACTCTTTTTCCGTGACAGTGTAATTGGTCTCGGCTCTAGTAAGCGTACGACTTGCGTAGGCGACAACATATTCGGGGAACCCTGGTTTGCGTTGCGCAAGAACAGCACCGAGGCCTACACCGCTGGCGTCCGTGTGTACCTCCGTTGGGGCCGTAGGGTCGTAGTGGCGTAGTATGGGAGGAGACGTCAACAAACGACGGAGCTGTGCGAACGCGTCGTCGCATTCGGACGACCACGAATGTAGGGGCCCGTTACTTCCAAGGAGCTTCGTCAGCGGCGATATGTTGGTGGCAAAGTTGCGTATGAAACGTCGAAAATAGGAGCACAGTCCTACGAAACTGCGCAGTTCTTTGACGGACGTAGGTTTGGGAAATTCGGCCACGGCCCGAAGCTTGGCGGGATCGGGAAGGATTCCGTCCTTGGACACGACGTAGCCTAGGGTTGTCAGCTGCCGTGCTGCAAATCGGCACTTCTTCAGGTTCAGTTGGAGGCCGGCGTTGGTCAAACGCGTCAAAACATGCCGCAGACGTTGAAGATGCGTGGAGAAGTTCGGAGCGAAAACGACGACGTCGTCCAGGTAACACAAGCACGTGTGCCATTTCAAGTTGCGCAGAACGGTGTCCATCATGCGCTCGAAGGTCGCGGGCGCATTGCACAGACGAAACGGCATGACGTTGAACTCGTACAAGCCGTCGGGCGTGACAAAGGCTGTCTTCGGTCGAGCGTCATCAGCCATAGGTACTTGCCAGTACGCCGAGCGCAAATCGAGAGATGAAAAGTATTCTGCTCCTTGGAGGCTGTCAATCGCGTCTTCGATTCGCGGCAGCGGATAAACATCCTTCCGAGTGATCTAGTTCAACCTTCGGTAGTCCACACAGAAGCGCACGAACCGTCCGTCTTGGCAACGAGAACAACAGGAGACGCCCACGGGCTGTCCTAGGGTCGAATAACGTCGCGTCGAAGCATATCGTCGACTTGCTCATTAATTGCCCGACGTTCTGTGGGAGACACGCGACATGAACGTTGCCGCAGTGGTGGTTGGGCGCCAGTGTCGATGCGATGCGTAACAGCGGACGTGCGGCCGAGAGAAGTTTGCCCGACATCGAAAGAAGAACGAAATTCTTCCAACAGGCACAGAAGCTGGGAACGCTCGACCGACGTAAGGTTGTCAGCAATGGAGGGACCAAATAATGCGCGGGTGAGGAATCAGACGTGGAAACGGCACTGATGGTACGGGAACTGGTGCAGTGCGAGTCATCGGGTGCGTCCAGAACTTGTGCGTCTTCGAGGCGCTCCACTCTGCCGAGACATTCCCCTCGCACCAACGTAATAATGTGCGGGGATGGGTTGGTAACAAAAATAGCGGTGCTACCCTGAGTGACTTGCACGGTCGCGAAAGGTACCAGCAACCGTTTCCTAGTGCAAACGCGGTCAGTTGGCAAAAGGAGTGCAATGGTGTCGCAGAGATCGGCGCAGTAAACTGGCACAGCCGTCGACGAGTTTGGAGGAATTTTGGCATCGTCTTTGACGAGGGTCTCGGTGAATGCCGATGGACTGTCTGCCGGCGTCAAATGTGAGAACGGTGAGAGTTCGAGGGCGGCTGGTGCGCAGTGAAATATGGCGTCGTGGCGGGAGAGAAAATCCCATCCCAGGATGACGTCGTAGGAGCATGCAGCAATGATGATGAACTCGACGTCGTACAGAACGTAATGAATGACGACGCGAGAAGTGCATACTGCTGTAGGCCTAATACCCTGGGAGCTGGCGGTACGGAGGGACATCCCAGAAAGTGGCCTCGTCACTTTTCGAAGTAAGCGGCTAAGTTTTGCGTCCATAACGTATACGGCGGCTCCAGTGTCGATAAGGGCAGATGCGCGAACACCGTCCACAAACACGTCTATGACATTCGATGGACTTCGCTGAGGGCTTTTACAGTTCGATAGCATCGCAGCCCTTGCCTCGTGGACTGCGACGACTAGTTTTCCTGCTCTCGTGCGACAGAACGTGGCCGCATTGGTGACAGTGAGCGACGGCGTGGAGACGGAGAGCGGCGAGTGGAAGGAGCTGGACGTGACGTCGGCGACATAGGCGGGTCGTAGAATGCACGACTGGACTGGTTGGTGGTGGGTGACGCGACTCGAGGCGGCTGCACGCGATGGCAGTAACGGGCCATATATATATATATATATATATATATATATATATATATATATATATATATATATATATATGTATGTAACGTATGAACAAGGCGATGGTAGGAGAAGGCGACGAAGAAGTGCGCGTGCATTAGAATAAATGCATGGCAACTGAACCACGACGCGTCTCTGTTTTGTAACGTTACACAAGTCGACAGGATCGACCTCATCAATCTGCCATGGCTAAGCCGAAGCCTCCACTCAACATACCGAAGTACAAGGGAACACCAGAAGACGTCCCCGTCGACAAGTGGCTTCTTCTTTTCGATACGAAGGCGGTCGAGGCATCGTGGACACACAGCGATCGGGTCAGTCACTTCAGCGAATACATCGAAGGGGAAGCGTTCAAGTGGTACCTAACAGAGATTTTCGGCAAAGGCGAGACATGGGACGATATCAAGAGCGGCATGCAAAACCGCTTTGCTACGACCGACGGAGATGCCTTTCGTCTCTTCATTCACTACCGGCTGAAAGGAGGGCAGACCATCAAGGACTACTACGACGAGAAAAAACGACTGGGCTCCTTGGCCGACCTTAAAGAGTGCCACATCATTTCTGGACTGACTGACGGTGTTCCTCCTGATGTGGAACTAGCGCTCGCCGGACTGTCTTTCACCTCGTCATCAGAGTGGCTCGCCGCTGCTCAACGGGTCGAGACATCCTTAAAACGGGTGAGAGGAGTTTCTTTTGCTCGTAATCCTGGCACTACATCAGGAGCTTCACGTCTCTTCAGCAGACCGCAGCAGCCAACGTTGACTTCTCGACCGCGTGCCCCACAAAACGAATGTAGATATTGCTCAGCTGCTGGCTTCCCACGGCAGTTTCATTGGCACAACGAATGTCCGCGCCGCGGCAACGTGTCCGCTATTGAGACTAGACCGGGAAACGAGGAGAGCGACCCAGAGTTTCATTAATACGCTTCAAAGCTCTCATCAACGGAAGGTCAGTAACTGCAATTCTTGATACAGGAGCCACCATTACTTGTATCAGTGAGGATGTGTACAAACAGCACAAACTTCAGTTGATGAGAGACTCCAGCATCGCTGTCCAGCAAGTTACTTCAAGCATTCGAACTTTGGGTCGCGTAAACATTCATTTGCAAATTGGGAATGTAACAAAGAAAGTTTATGTACACGTTCTGCGAGGCATGAGAACGCAATTAATTCTTGGCCTAGACAGCGCTTCGTACTTCAATCTTTCTGTAAATTTGGAAAGCAAGTCAGTGACGCAAGGACGTCAAAATTTGAACCTACCGGATCATAATGAAAAGCAAACCATTGAAGCCCCACTGATGAACACCCTGACTTCGGAAAACTTATCAGAGCGTGAATCTGCGGTGCTCGACTCTCTTTTAAACAAGTATGACGAGATCTTTTCGAAATCCCAAACAGATATTGGATGCATCACTACTGAGCAACATAGGATCGCACTTACCAATGCTGTCCCAATTCATCGAGCACCATACAGATGTTCACAGGCAGACAAAGCGGAGATTAACAAACAAGTTGACGCCCTCATTAAGCAAGGGGTTGTGAGGCCTTCGTTGTCCCCCTACGCCGCACCGGTCATCTTAGCGGAAAAGAAGGGCGAAGGACGTACTCGGCTATGTATTGACTACCGCAAGCTCAACGCCATAACGGTACCCGACTATCAACCAATTCCACGTATAGATGATATTCTTGACCACTTGGGAAAGGCGGAGTTTTTCACTACGTTGGATGTAACGTCCGGATACTGGCATGTCCGAATGCATCCCGATGACGTTCAGAAAACTGCGTTTGTCACGGCTAATGGTCATTATGAGTGGTTGGTAATGCCGTTCGGGTTAAAGAACGCTCCGGCTACATTTGAAAGAGCCATGAAATCAATAATAGCCAAACATCAGCTCACTAATGTTAACAACTACTTTGACGATGTGGTCGTATACTCGGAGACATTTGAAGATCATATACGACACCTTGAGGCTTTATTGAAAGCTCTTAAAACCGAGAACGTAAGACTAAAACGAAAAAAGTGCCAGTTTGCAAGATCCAGCATTGAATATTTGGGCCACAAGATTTCACATGGAATAGTGACACCTAAGCAAAGTAACGTGGCTGCAATACTCAGATTTCCGACACCTAAACGAGAGAAAGATCTCCAGCGTTTCCTGGGCACTGTAAACACTTACAGACAGTACATCCCTCATTTCAGCGATATTGCTCTTCCCCTCACGAAACTACTCTGCAAAGGCAGCAAGTGGTCGTGGACAGAAGCATGCGAGCAAGCCTTTCGGGAACTGAAGGAGCGAATGACTGAAGAACCGGTGCTTCGCATATACGATCCTTCTATACCATGTACTGTGTACTGTGACGCGTCTGCCGAAGGCATTGGTGCAGTGCTGAAGCAGCCTGACGACAAAGGCAAGGAACATCCCATTGCCTATTATTCCCGCAAACTACTGAAGCATGAGATGAACTATGCTATTACAGAGAGAGAATGCCTTGCCATTATAGATGCCATTGATAAATGGCATTGCTACCTTCACGGAAAGCCATTCACTGTCGTAACGGATCACTCTGCACTTCAGTGGTTGAAGAATGTTAAGAATCCGCAAGGTCGTCTCTTCCGGTGGTCTTTAAAGTTGTCAATGTATGAAGTCAACATCAAACATCAAAAAGGCGTAAGCAACGTAGAAGCGGATACACTCTCCAGAGCCCCCATAGTTCAACTTCTGTCACACGACGAACTTCAACGATGCACCAATGAGCACCCAAGAGGACCGTATTCATTGGAAAACAACATAGTCATCGTCAAAAGAAAAGGACTAAGGAAGATATATGTGCCACATGAACTGCGCCCTACCATTCTTAAGAACGCACATCAACATTTTGGGCATGTCGGAGTGAAGAAGACACTGTCACTCCTGTCTCCACAATACTATTGGCCGGATATGGTAACCGATGTTGCCACCTATATTCGGCATTGCGATACATGCCAGAGATGCAAGAAGACGAAAACAAAGAAGTATGGGACACTTGAATCACTGCCTCCAGCTGAAGAGCCTTTTGACCTCTTCGCAATGGACACCATTGGAGGATTTTCTGGATACGGCTCATCAAAAAGGTTTATCCATTTGGTTATTGATCATGCTACTCGCTACGTATGGGCGTTCGCTCATAAAAGTGAAAACAGTGACGCCTACATCTCATGCCTGAAAACCATTTTTGCTGCGGGAAAACCAAGGAAGTTCCTTTCAGATCGCGGAACGGGATTCACTGCAGGAAAATTTAAGCAGTTCCTAAAGCACAACCGAATACATCAACTCTTCACTTCATCTCATCATCCGCAATGCAATGGTATGAATGAGCGGACAAACCAGACCATTGTAACCAGACTTAAATGTAAGATCAATGACGAGCCACAGAAGTGTTGGACAAAACTGCTCTCGGAAGTAATAGACGAGTACAACAGAACGCCCCACGAAGTTACCGGCTACGCACCTTCATTCCTGATGTATGGAATTCCATCGTATCCAACTATTCTGGAACAACGAGAAGAAACTGTTGAAGAAGCGCGGAAAGCTGCGGTTCACAATTCCATCGCCTACCACAATAAGAACAAAGTCATCTATGATAGGAAATTTCTCCCGATTGAGTTCCAAGTCGGTGACATTGTCCTTTACGAGACACCATGGCATCCCAACAACGGCAAACTGAGTTCCATCATGGAAGGTCCTTACAAGATTCTACGCAAGGTCTCACCAGTGAACTACGAGATCGACCGCTCTGTGTTTCCTTTAGGTAGAAACTCTGATATTGTTCATGTTAGCAAACTGCGGCGTTATTTTGTACCTTCTGAACTGCGACTTTCTCGGGGGGAGGGGGAAAAGTGTAACGTATGAACAAGGCGATGGTAGGAGAAGGCGACGAAGAAGTGCGCGTGCATTAGAATAAATGCATGGCAACTGAACCACGACGCGTCTCTGTTTTGTAACGTTACACACATATATATATATATATATATATATATATATATATATATATATATATATATGAATGAGGATGTACAGATGAGAAGATGAAGCGAATGAATAATGCTCACACTGATTTGCCTTCCATGCGCACATAATGTGAGCATTATTCATGCACCTAATCTTCTCATCTGTACATCCTCATCATCACCACTCTGGCGTAGGTTGTGGGGTTCAGGCTCGGCGAATAAAAGAGAACTGCGGGCTAAACCTTGCTCCACAAGTGGTGGAGACCGGAAAGTGCCGTCCGGTAGCCAAGTCCTCTCCCTTCAGAGGTTCCTCCTCATCTTCCGCTACAAAATATCTCTGGAGCTACGTTCCAGTCGCCGCCTATACAACCAGCACTGGGTCATGTGACGAGACGAGCAGACCAACGCGGCTCCGCCCACCACGCCTGCGCCCCTGGGAATTTCTGCTTGGACTGTCACCACCCCTTAAAAGGATCCACCGACGTTCGCTGGCCTTCGCGGTGAAGACTCTGAGGACTGGTTAGAGGAGTACGACCGTGTGAGTGCGCTTAAACGCTGGCGTGATTCTGCGAAACTGTCCCGCGTCCTGTTCTATCTGACTGTGGTCACCAAGACTTAGTTTTTGAGCCATAAGCTGCATTTTGCAGACTCGGCCACCTTTAAGCAGCAGCTCCGTCATATTGCTACGTACCAGTGGTATCGTGGTCCACAAGACGAAGAAAAGGACGACAATAAGATAGACTGGCGCGAGCTGTTCCTATCGGCAGCGCTGCTCGGTGAACCACTTGTAAATACATCTGTTGCTAGTCCTTCGAGTCTCTGTATATATTCCCCGTAACATATTTGGTGGAGCGGTGCGATTTCCGTCCTCGCCACGGAAATCCGCAGCGGGCGTTCGCTCGCGGCTTTCAACATGGCCTCTCAAGACTCGAATGCACCCACTCCGGTCGTCGCGCCACCTGTCCTGCCTTCCAACCCAGCGGCCGCAACAACTTTCCTGACGCTTCCCGTCTTGAAAGACCCTGGCGTGTTCTCGGGCCTCGAGGGTTCCGACGTCGACCAATGGCTGCGCCTTTACGAACGTGTCAGCGCCATTTACAGGTGGGACACCACACTCATGCTCTCGAATGTCATCTTTTACTTGGACGGAACCCCTCGTGTCTGGTTTGACACACACGAGCAGGACATTACAAGCTGGGACAGCTTCAAGGAAAAGATCCGTGAGCTTTTCGGAAACCCTTTTGGTCGTCGACAAGCCGCAAAGAATGAATTATCTACTCGCGCGCAAACTTCCACTGAGTCCTACATCAGTTATATTCAAAGTGTCCTAGCACTCTGCCGCAGAGCCGACGAAAACATGTCCGAGCCAGAAAAAGTTGCGCACATCCTGAAGGGTATCGCCGACGACGCCTTTAAGTTGCTGGTATTTGGTAACGTTACGTCTGCTGATGCGATCATCCAAGAATGTCGCCGCCTGGAACAGGCTAAAAGCAGACGCATCTCACATCAGTTCCAGCGCCTTCCGAATACCGCAGCGACGTAATCTTGCCTCGACACATATCGTCCTCCAGACACTTGCGATAACTTAACACGACTCGTCCGGCGTGAACTTGAAACAGCCGCTCCTGCTACAATGCCACCACCGCACCCTGACCACTCTCCTTCAATCCCCTTGCCCCTAATTCAAGCAGTCGTGCGACAGGGAATTGTCAGCATGGGTATTTGCTCCATTTCGACGCCTCCCCGTACCGACTTCCAGCAACCATTCACGACTCCACGTCCATTCCCCTCTGGCTCTCCCTCAACATTCCGCAATCCGTCCGCATGGCGAACACATGATGACAAGCCCATTTGCTTCTCTTGTCACCGTATTGGGCACGTTTCTCGCCATAGCAGAAGTCGCTGGGATCCTACTACACAAACTTTCCAGCGTTCTTCCAATGGCCGTCCCGTTTATCGCCATGCGACCTGCCCAGACCACTTTGCCCCTCAGGAACCTGTGAGTGATCCCCGCTACTCCCGCTCACCATCGCCCCAACGTCGCCAGTCTCGTTCTCCCCAGCCCCGCCGACCACCTTCGCCCGCCTTCCCACGACGCTCCTCGACGGAAAACTAAATGTTGCAGCCCCTGGAGGTGGCGCTGCATCAATGGGACTGACCCAAAATCCTCTATTCACCATACAGACGAAACAACCTTATCGATGTACAAGTGGACGGTGTACATGTGACTGCTCATGTCGACACTGGGGCTCAACTTTCCGGCATGACCACTGATTTTCGCCGAAAGCTCAAGAAAGTTCTCACACCTGCGACGACTAAGTTCATCCGTGTTGCCGACGGGGGAACAGCATCTGTCGTTGGAATATGCTCCGCTCGTGTAAGCATCGCTGATCGCCACACAGTTGTTCTCTTCGCCGTCCTTGAAAAATGCCCACATGACGTAATCCTAGGCCTCGACTTCCTGTCCGCACATTCTGCCCTCATTGACTGTTCGGCCAGTACACACCGTCTTCACTTGCCCATAACAGAACCTGCTGCCCCACGGCCGAGTCGCCTCTGCACTGCCCGATATGCTCGCCTTCCAGCCCAAACACTGACCTACGTCGAGTTCGTATCAAGACCACCAGTTCCCGACGGCGACTATGTACTGACACCTATCACCGATGTCCTCATCAGCCGCGGCATTACATTACCGCACACCGTTCTGTCTGTCGCAGGGAACCCCACGTGCCTTCCAGTTGTCAATTTTAGCTTGACACCTCAAGTGCTGCCGCAAGGCATCTCTTTCGCATTGCTGTCCACCTTAGAAGACAACGCAGTGAATACTTTCACGGTGGCCACTCCTTACGACACCTATGCCCAGCACCAATCCAGTACTTGCCCCGACAGCGCAATTAAGTCGATGATTGCTTCTGATTTAACACCGCAGCAGACTGAGGACCTCCACCGTGTTCTACTGTCGTACATCGACGTTTTCGATCTCCGCGGCCGTCCATTGGGGCAAGCTACTGGTGTGACGCACCGCATAAACACTGGTGATGCGCCTGCTATCGATAGGCGTTCATATTGCGTGTCGGCGACTGAGCGTCAAATTATCCAAAGTGAGGTCGACAAAATGCTCGCCAAGAACATCATTGAGCCATCCTGCAGTCCTTGGGCGTCCCCTGTCGTACTCGTCCGCAAGGAACACGGCACATGGCGTTTCTGTGTCAATTATCGACACCTAAACAGAATTACAAAAAAAGACGTGTACCCTCTGCCACGAATAGATGACGCCCTCGATTGCCTCTATGGTGCCCGCTATTTTTCCTCCATAGACCTACGTTCCGGTAACTGGCAGATTCAGGTGGTAGACATGGATCGTGAGAGAACGGCATTTATCACCCCTGATGGCCTATATCAATTCAAGGTCATGCCCTTCGGCCCTTGTAACGCTCCAGCCACCTTTGAACGAATGATGGACTCTGCTCAGAGGCTTTAAATGGTCCACCTGTTTGTGCTACTTGGACGATGTCGTTGTTTTTTCACCTACATTTGAGACTCATATAGAGCGCCTGTCGGCCGTCTTAGATATCTTCCGTCGCGCTGTCCTGCAGCTGAACTCGTCCAAGTGTCACTTTGGCCGTCACCAAATTACAGTACTCGGCCATTTAGTAGACGCTAACGGCGTACAACCAGGCCCAGCAAAAATCAGCGCAGTCAAAAACTTTCCTGTACCACAATCTGCAAAGGAAGTTCGCAGCTTTCTCGGACTCTGCTCTTACTTCCGACGCTTTGTGAAAAATTTTGCAGACATAGCGAGACCCCTTACGCAGCTCCTCAAACAAGACGTCCCGTTTCCATGGAGCTCAGAAGAGGCCTCTGCCTTCTCCAATCTCATCGCGCTCCTCACTACTCCTCCGCTTTTGGCCCACTTTGACCCTGCTGCCCCTACTGAGATCCGTACCGATGCAAGTGGCCATGGCATCGGCGCAGTGCTAGCTCAACGCCAACGTGGCCATGATTGCGTTATTGCATACGCCAGCCGCCTGCTATCAGCCCCTGAACGCAATTATTCCAACACAGAGCGCGAGTGCTTGGCTCTCGTTTGGGCGGTCGCGAAATTCAGGCCATACCTCTATGGACACCCATTTTCGGTAGTTACCGACCACCACCGCTCTGCTGGCTGAACTCCCTCAAATATCCCTCAGGGCGCCTTGGTCGCTGGGCTTTGCGTCTGCAGGAATTTTCTTACTCGTTCGTGTACAAATCTGGTCGCCCGCACCAGGACGCCGATTGCCTCTCCCGGTACCCTGTCGACGATCCTGATCACAGTGACGCCAACACGGTGCCCTCCATCTTCTCCGTGTCCGCCTTCATTCACATTGGGGAAGAACAGAAACGGGACCCACTGCTGCTTGACATCATCAGCCGCGCGGAATCTTCCCCAAACGACGCCTCCGTCCGTCGCTTTGTATTTCAAGAGGGCGTCCTATACCGCCGAAACTTCCGACCTGACGGGCCTGACCTTCTTCTTGTCGTGCCTAAGCATTTACGGCGCAGTGTCCTCGCTGAACTTCACGATGCACCCACAGCTGGACACCTTGGCGTATATCGTACGTATGAGCGCGTACGGCGACGTTTCTTCTGGCCAGGCCTTGCTCGCTCGGTACGCCGATACGTCGCTGCGTGTGAGTTATGTCAACGTCGCAAAACTCCGTCGCTGCTACCTGCTGGCCATCTTCAACCAGGAGACATACCCACGGAACCGTTTCACCACGTTGGGTTATACCTGCTTGGTCCTTTTCCCGCATCAACATTGGGAAACAAGTGGATAGCAGTGGCCACTGATTATGCTACACGCTACGCTATTACGCGAGCTCTACCGACGAGTTGTGCAACCGACGTTGTTGACTTCCTGTTACGGGACGTTATACTGGTTCACGGTGCCCCAAGACAACTGCTCACCGACCGTGGCCGTACGTTTCTCTCTCAAATCATCGCCGACATCCTGCGTTCACCAACGACCTCGCGGAACGGTTCAATCGCACGCTTAAGGACATGCTCGCTATGTATGTGTCGCCGGACCACCGAGACTGGGATATTGCCCTACCCTACGCAACATTCGCGTATAACTCATCGCGCCACGACACAGCAGGCTTTTCACCTTTCTACCTATTGTACGGAAGAGAGCCGACATTACCAATGGACAGCATCATTTCATCCAGTACCTCGTCCACCAGCGAGTATGCTCACGACGCTATCGCGCGAGCCGATCGTGCCCGTCAGCTCGCTCGCGCTCGCCTGACGGCGTCGCAGAGCAACCAAAGACGTCGGTATGATGCCTCACATCGAGACGCACATTTCGTTCCCGGTACCCTTGTGCTACTCTGGTCCCCTAATCGTCGAGTGGGCCTATCTGAAAAACTTTTGTAACGTTACACGGGACCTTACCGTGTACTGCGTCAAGTAACACCTGTCACCTATGAGATTGGCCCCATCTGTCCCTCGTCATCTGTTGTTCGGTCCAGTGATGTTGTTCACGTCTCACGGCTCAAGCCCTACAACACGGCTTCTGAAAACGACCTTTAAAGCTCCGGGACGGTGCTTCCGCCGCCGGGGGTCATGCTACGTACCAGTGGCATCGTGGTCCACAAGACGAAGTAAAGGACGACAATAAGATAGACTGGCGCGAGCTGTTCCTATCGGCAGCGCTGCTCGGTGAACCACTTGTAAATACATCTATTGCTAGTCCTTTGAGTCTCTGTATATATTCCCCGTAACAATATCGTTGCGAACCCTTCTGCCCCTACAGACATCGCCAAACGAGCGTGACCAGCACTCTGGTGAGTCCTACACTTCGTACAAAGAAGACGTCCTCGCCCTTTGCCGCCGCGCCGACACCTCGATTGCGGAGAATGACACGCGTTCGCCAACTGCTCGAGGGCATAGGTGCCGTGTCATTCAATCCCCTTGCTGCAAAGAACCCCACCACAGTCGCGGATATCACCAGTACGTGTCTGCGCCTCGACGATCTTCATCTTATACGGTTGCAACCTGACACACCTCATCTCGGGGCAACCAACGATCCGCGAGGAACTGCAACTAAAAGCTGCCTCGTGCTCTTTCGAGCTCCTTACCACGCCTTCTCGAGGCAGCCTCCGCAACATCGTGAGGGAGGAAGTAGCGTCCATGACGTGTGCTGAAGTCCTGAGCTCGCATCCCACACCAACGCCCACCTACGCTCAGGTTGATGCTCTCGCGTCACCTTCCCAGCACTCGCTGCAGCATGGGTCAACACTGCCCGCTTCGCTCAATGCTCTCACACCGAGGGCAACGCTTCAGTCTTTCAATGTCTGGCGTCCATCTCGACCGGTGTGTTTATTATTGCGGGATCCGCGGCCACATTTCAAGGTTTTGCCCACGACGTCAACAAGACGAACGGCGCGGCTATGACGTGTTTGAAAGGAATGGGTTCGCCCCTGTTCCAAAAGGTCGCCACTTATACCAACTTTACCCACGTAACTCACCATCTCCGCAGAACTTCGACGCAGCCGGAACTTTCTGTTGCTCACGTCGTCGCCCTTCATCGCCTATGCACCGCTCCTCTTCTCCCCTTCGCTCGCCTACCACGGCATCAGTTCATCGCCCGGAAAGTTGAACAGTGCAGCTTCAGGAGGGAAAGCTGTATCTCACACACTGCATGACACTCCTTCAGAACGCCGCACAAATGTACTTTCAGTTTGTGTTGACGGCCTTGGTGGATACGGGTGCATCGCTTTCTGTTATTAGTGTCGACTTGGCTTCCCGCTTGCGAAAAGTGAAGGCACCATGTGATGGCCCTGCCCTTCGCAGTGTTAATGCAGTTTTTGTTCGGCCCTCCGGTGTTTGCACAGCGCGAGTCTTGATTGAGAGCATCCTTGACCACACAGTTTCTCGCTCTGCCTTCGTGTACTAACACGCTCATTTTGGGATGAGACTTCCTCTCATCAGCTTCAGCTGTGATATCGTGCCGTCAGAAAGACATTCACATGACAGATATCGTCAGATGTCGATGCTCATAGCCTGCGCTTCGTGACGACTGCTGATTCTTTCATTCCTCCAGGCAATGAGCATATTCTCACACTGAAATCAGATGCGATCATAAATGGTGATGTGTTCCTTGCACCGTGCGGACACTAAATATCTGGCGGGCTTACCATTCCTCCTAGCCTGGTGCGGTTTCACGATGGCAGAGCTTTGGTCACGGCAGTTAAGCCTACTTCTTCACTTGTTGCGCTACCCCAGGGCACCGCTGTGATTTGCTATACAGACACCGAACCACTTTCTCTGGTGACCCTCCACGCACAATCGCCATCTTTATCTACCAGTACTGATGGCCATGCTACAACGGCTGCTTTAACTGCCGCACTAAATCCTGATATCACAGCAGCGCAAAAGGAAGAACTTTTAGCTCTGCTCCAAAAACACAGCGCTTCAATTGGTGTCCATTCAAGGCTCCTGGGTCGCACTTTAGTCACAATGCGTCGCATTGAAACCGACGACAATTCAGTTGTACGCCGCCGCCCATATCGTGTGCCTTCCGCTGAGCCGAAAATCATCGAGGACAACGTTGCTGATATGCTCAAACGAGACGTCACGCGGTCATCGTCCAGTTCTTGGTCATCCCCTGTGGTGTCGGTATGGAGGAAGGACGGTTCTGTGCGATTCTGCGTCGATTATCGGGCCCTCAATAAGATCACACGCAAAGACGTGTACCCGATGCCACGAAAGACGACGCACTTGACTATCTCCAGGGTGCTCAATTTTTCTCCAGCCAGGATTTCGGATCTGGGTATTGGCAAATACCTGTCCATGAACCGCACAAGGATAAGATCCAAAAAACGGCAGGAAGTGGAAGATGGAAGCTGCGATGACAAAATCCGTAAACGGGGGGTGGGTGCTCGAGCCGACGTTTCGACAATTGGACTTGTCTTCTTCAAGGCTGGAACTGATTTGCTTAGCTATCGTGTCTATATGCTTGGTGCCCTCTCCATCAAATGGGAGAAGAGTTTTTTTCTTCGTTTTTTTTTATCGCGTTCCTTATGACTCACCCAGTCGTCACGGTGACCTCTCCCCCCTCCCCAACCCCTTCTCCCTTCTCGTGGAGAGAACACGAAGCATATACACACGATAGCTAAGGAAATCAGTTCCAGCCTTGAAGAAGACAATTCCACTTGTCGAAACGTCGGCTCGAGCACCCACCCCCTGTTTACCGATTTTTTCACAAGAATAAGATGGCATTTGCAACACCAGACGGGCTGTACGAATTCAGCATCATGCCTTTTCGTTTATGTAATGCTCCTGCCACGTTTGAACGCATGATAGACACAGTTCTACGCGGCCTTAAGTGGAAAACCTGTCTGTATTATCTAGATAACATCGTCCTGTTTTCTTCGACTTTTCGTCACCATCTTCAGCTTTTGGACGAAGTTTTGACGTGTATTTCAACGCTGGACTTCAGCTAAACACAAAGAAATGCCATTTCGCCAGCAAGAACATCAGGGTGTTGCGCCACCTGGTGAGCAAGGACGGCGTTCGGCCGAGTTTTGACAAGCTTGCTGCCGTGATAGGCTTCCCTCATCCGTAAAATAAGAAGCATCTACGAAGTTCCTTGGGCCTCATCAGCCATTTTGCTGCCATCGCGTCGCCACTGCACAAGCTGCTGACATCAGGATCTGCGTTCACTCTGACCGACGACTGCGAGCGTGCTTTTCAAGCCCTCAAGCATGCCGTAGCATCCTACCCCGTTCTGTGTCACTTCGTCGAGAACGCATCCACCTGTTTGCACACCGACGCTAGTGGTCATGGGATTGGTGCAGTTATTCTACAGCGGGATGGCAATTCACGAGAGAGAGTGCTTGCGTATGCCAGTCGTGCTTTCACGGCTGCCGAGCAGTACTCGATAACAGAGCAGGAATGTCTTGCTGTCGTTTGGGCCATACAAAAACTACGACCATATCTTTACGGACGCCGGTTCACAGTAACTACAGATCATCACGCATTATGCTGGCAATCTGTATTGAAAAACTTGCATGGTCGCCTGGGCCGTTGGGCATTCCGTCTGCAAGAGTACGATCCTGACGTCGTCTACAAGTCCGGCAAGAAACACGAAGATGCCGGCGCTCTCTCTCGCTACTCCCTGCCACTATCATCGCCGACTACGCTCTTCCCTCGCTCGTAATGTGATCACGATGATGCGTCACCCCGTACCTTGTCCCAACTAACCGTTACTAACATGCTGCCTTCCACTCACTACGCTCAATTCGCCTCGCGCCAGCGTGATGATCCGTACTGCAACCGCACTATCGAACGGCTAAGTTGCAGATTGCTTCCGTCTAATTCCAGATTGCGTCGAGAACTACGGCAATTTAAGTGCGATAACAATGTCTTACATCGTTACGTTTACGTTACCGATGAACACCGACGGGTTGCAGTTCTTCCACGTTCGCCACGTCACCATGTCCTCGAAGCCTTTCACGACGACCCATGTGCAGGCCATTTGGGATTACAGAAAACACACAGCCGCGCCAGGAGGCGCTTCTTCTGGCCTGGCCTCTACCTTTGTGGCCAAGTACGTTGCATCTTGCGCTCTGTGGCAATGGCCAACTTCGTGCCCCGCTGGCCTATTGCAACCCATCCTGTGTCCCGAGACAACTTTGACCATCGTTTGGTTATACCGAGTCGTTGGACAGGCCTAGTTTATCCTCGCTGGGATAGACCCCACTACGCCAGCAGATCATCGATGGTTCGTGAGAGCTGTCAATCACCTGGCACGGTGCGCAGAGACTGCTCCTTGAGTACAAGTTCTGCCTCAGATGTCGCCAAATTCTTACTCAGAGCCATGTATTGCGTCATGGTGCACCTGCTGAGTGATCCTGCTGAGTGATCGCGGCAAGATCTTCCTGTCCACCATCATTGGAGGCCTACTGAGAACTTGTGGCGCAGGCCATAAGACGACGTCAGCCTACCGCCCTCAAACGAATGGGTTAACAGAGAGATTTCATAGCACACTAACAGATATGTTATCGGTGTATATTGGTCCCATGCACAACTGGAATACAATTTTGCCTTTTGTGATGTTTGCCCACCACACCGCCGTCCAACGAACTACTGGCTACTCTCCTTTCTACCTCGTGTGCGGCTGTTCAGCGATATTCACCGTCGATCTCTCTTTCTTAAATATACCAACTGACACTACGGCAACGATATACGAGTAGTTTGTCTCAAGACTTGACGAATGTCGGCAACGTGCTCACCTCAATATAGAGGTCAGTCAGCAAGATCTCAAACAACGCTACCACAGCTCTCATCGCGACGTCTCCTTCAGCCCTGTGGATGAAGTGCTGCTTTAAACGCCTATTCATACTCCAGGATTGTGCGACAAGTTTCAGTAAAGCTTCACTGGGCCCTATATAATCACTGAACAAACGTCCCCAGTGAACTATCGTGTCACTCTCGCTGAACCTTCTTCGAATCGTCGTTGTCGTGGTTCTGAGCTAGTTCATGTTTCACGTCCGAAGTCGTTTGTTTGGCGTCCCGTTTCCATCTAAGACGTGGCGCGGGCTGGCCGCTCGCGCACCGGGAGGAAATTAGTGTGACCACATTCATGCGTTTCATCTGTACATACTCATCAGCACCACTGTGGCCTGGGTTGTGCGGCTCAGGCTCGGCGAAGAAAAAAGTCACTGTTTCGCCGCAAGGGCGAAGCAATGAATGCAATAGCAAGAAACCAAAATGTCACACGAAGAACCAGAAGCAGCTCGATACTTGCAGCGTGCCGCTGAAACGCAAAGAAGGACGCCCTAAACAAACGCACAGGCATGCACAGGGCAACAGTGAACGAACTGTCACAGTTGTTACGCCTATGTGCTTGAGCAACGCGCTAAGTGTCGACAATGGAGAATCAGACGCTTGTTTGCTTGCTTGCTTGCTTGCTTGCTTGCTTGCTTGCCCCTTAATTCTTGGCTTTTACCCACTACGGGGGATTGGCCATGAAACCGGCTGTTAATATAAGTGGGGAAATTTAGAATTTAGACGCTCTTATATATTTCTTCTTCTTTTAAACTGCGACGCGTGGAGTGACCCTTTGCGTCTCCTACCACAGGGGGTGTCTGATGCAAGGTGTGCCCGGCGTTCTTTGTCTTTTTTTTTCCACATCCCGAATGGGTACAGAAAATGGCCACTTTGTCGTGCGCGTCTCAAGTATGGATATCTCAAGGGCAGTATTCGAAATGAAAGAAAATTAGGAGCGCTACGTCTGCAAGAGCCGACACTGGAGAATCAGATGCTCTTACGTATTTCTTTTTCTTTTAAACTGTGGCGCGTGGAGTTACGCCCTGCGTCTCCAGCCACACGGGGGCGTCTGATGCAAGGTGTTCCTGGTGTTCTTTCTTTTCATTTTCCTTCCACAACACGAGGGCAGTTTTCAAACTGAAAGAAAATTAGGAGCGTTGCGTGATAGAATACACGCTCACGCTCCTTCGAGATTTGCCTACCACCAGCGGTACATGGTGCTGAGCAAATCTCGGTAATAGCTCGCTGTTATTTCACCGGCGCATGCGTGGGGTTTGGCTGAGTTGTCTAACGCAGTGCGCTGGGGAGCGAGGGGTTGCTGGTTCGAATCCGCAGTCCGGTACTTCAGGATTTTTTTCTATATACATACATTTATATATATATATATATATATATATATATATATATATATATATATATATTGTAAGGACGACAGCGCAGCAGGGGCGCGAGTGACGCCCTGCGTCTCCAGCCACACGGGGGCGTCTGATGCAAGGTGTTCCTGGTGTTCTTTCTTTCATTTTCCTTCCACAACACGAGGGCAGTTTTCAAACTGAAAGAAAATTAGGAGCGTTGCGTGATAGAATACACGCTCACGCTCCTTCGAGATTTGCCTACCACCAGCGGTACATGGTGCTGAGCAAATCTCGGTAATAGCTCGCTGTTATTTCACCGGCGCATGCGTGGGGTTTGGCTGAGTTGTCTAACGCAGTGCGCTGGGGAGCGAGGGGTTGCTGGTTCGAATCCGCAGTCCGGTACTTCAGGATTTTTTTCTATATACATACATTTATATATATATATATATATATATATATATATATATATATATATATATATACGACAGCGCAGCAGGGGCGCGAGCGCGCGCTCGGCGACTGGAAGACGAGAGAGAAGACAGAATAAGAACAGCCGGCCCACGAACGGGCGTTGTCTCTTGTCTCTCTGTTTATTCCTCACAATGGCGCAGCCTACGACGCGAATCGAACCTTGGAGATGAAGCCACCTGCCCTCGAGGGTCGTCGGCAGCACGGGTCGCTCCATCCAAGGAACGCCGTCCACGATTCCTCGATCATGGACTCCACTACTCGACCTCTGCTGCCGCTACGCATCGAATCATCCGCGGACGGCGTCCATACCTCTGCGGTGTTTTCAGCGTACGACCTGCCAGGAACCATGCTACCACCATCGTCTGTGAATCCGCACGGGCTCCTGTCGTCTGGGAACGTCGCATACGCTTCCCGTGACATGCACCCCGTGCCCAGGACTGTCCCAACGCGGGAGCATCCAAGGGACGCCGTTCAGGCTTCTTTGGACGTGGAAGTTGCCGTCGGGCGTATTGCTACCGCCGCATACTCCGCGGACGTGAGTCCTCGCACTTTCTGCGCCTCATCCGACAGCGCCGCGGAGCTGTTCTGTGCCATCGCACACCTCCGCGACGAGGTTAACGGCTGGATAGCGCGGTGCTCCGAGATGTGTCCGGCCGCTATACCTTCATTGTGCACAATGGATGCCCTTTTAGCTCAAGCTGCCTCACAAGACCAGGAAAAGACCTCACCCGAGAGCCGCAGAAAGCTCCTGAATACCCTCACGGTGCTCTCACATCAACTAGGCTGCTTGGCGTCGTCATGCTCCGGAGTTTCGGCTGCCGTATCACCATCACCGGCTGCCTGCGAACTACCGGAGTTCCGCGGCTTCCAGGACGACGCCGACCATTGGGTGGCCACCGTCAACGCTCTTGGAGCTCGCCAAGCGTGGACGGACCAACGGAAATGGTGCGTGGCCATTGACCGCCTTCGGCATGCTGCCGCGGCGTGGCATAGATTCGAGGGCGTGCGGCAGCAGTCCTGGGCGGAGTGGAGCTTCAAGCTCATTGCTGCTTTTGGCCGGACACCCTCCGTAGGCACACCTCATCCGACCCAGTTAAAGATTAGGCCCCAAGTTTCACCTTTGCTACAGGTGCACGTGGTGATGCCAGCTCCTGCCGTGCCTGACACGCAACGAGCATCTGAAGAGCCCATGGCACCCATAAACGTGCTCGTAGACCCACCGGAGCAGCTTCCCCAGATTCCACAGCAGTCTTCGGCACGCGATCACCTTCCACCGAGCGAGAAGGTTCTTCCGGACAAGCGCAAAAATGTTGCGGCGTCGCTACTCCATCCGCCTGGTGACGTGCCATCTGTTCCGAAGACGTCTTCGCTGGACCTCCCACTCAAGGCACCCGGTGTACCAGAAGGACCGCCTCCGGAGCTGTTGGACAACACCGAAAGCGAGGAAGATGGAATCCCCGTCATTAACGTGGAGAATGCGGCTGAAGAAAATGATTTCTCGGTCTCGCCACAGTCATGGAAGATTTTTTCTGACGATGGTCCTCACTGCCCTCCCAGTGGTGACCACGGCTTATATTCAACCGGCTTCCAGAAAGACGTGGGAATGAGACACCGACAAGCCGTGCCAGCCCCTATGGTTCCTCGGATGCTGTTCCGGCAGCCTCCTCAGAGCAAACCGCCTACGCCGTTACGACCACGACAGCAAAGCCTACGGCGCCCTTCGGAGTCGCCATCTGCAGCTCTCCATGCCAGATGCTATCGTGGCCAAGACCAGCAACCCTTACGACACAGCCAATGCCGACCGCCAGAGGCATCGTTGGCACAGTCGCAGCTGAATGGATATCTACAGAGACCGCTAAGGTGCAGTCAGTTTCGCCCACCAGAGACAATTCGGCAGCTCGTCATGCTACGTCGCAGTCGTGGCCGAGTGTAAGGACGACAGCGCAGCAGGGGCGCGAGCGCGCGCTCGGCGACTGGAAGACGAGAGAGAAGAAGACAGAATAAGAACAGCCGGCCCACGAACGGGCGTTGTCTCTTGTCTCTCTGTTTATTCCTCACAATATATATATATATATATATATATATATATATATATATATATATATATATATATATATATACATACATATCCGGGACATGACGGCGTCGACAGACGGCAACGGCAAAAACGAGCCGAGAGTTTCCATATAATTGCTATCGCAATACGAGTCTTGCGGGGGCTAAACGTTGCGTCACAATGTATATATAAGTGTGCGTGTGTGTTTGTGCGTGCGTGTGTGTGTGAGTGTGTGTGTGCGACGCTAGATGCGGGAGACGTGCCGTCACTCACACGCCACACCTTTAATTCGATTTGACGCGCAGTTCATCGTCGCCTTCTACCAGCCGTCACTGCTTTCTTTCGTCACAGGATTACACCTTCCCCCAAGGAATGTGCGAGTTAGAGCACTGCACGGGCCGTGATTCCCGGCCCGGGCCCGGCCCGGGCCCGGAACTCGTTCAAGTTTACCCGCCCGTACCCGGCCCGGTGACTCAAAGCGAGGCCCGGGCCCGCCCCGAACCCGAAAAAATCTTTCGCTTACCCGGCCCGGCCCGACGCGACCGCAGATCAGGCCCGACATAGGCCCGAGCGAATAATCTATGTGGTGTTGCCCGTACATGGAATCGACAGCAAGACGTTTCAAGTGACAAATGTATACTCTCTGTTCGTGCATGTTTCGCTAACAATTATACTTTAACCTACGGTAATTTATTGTAAAAAGCAGCTCATGGTGGAAACATGTAGCTGAGAGGGGGGTACGATGAACGTTTGTTCGGACGCCTAATTCTTCTGCAAATTGGGATCATCAAGAGCGCTTTGTAGCACATATTGTAGCAAGGAAAGTGATTGACACAATGAGCTCAGTTTTAATATGCAGCCCAATATTTGTTTTGATTGCACGCTGTATTGAAATTTAAAGCATGCTCTAACGAAAAAGTGAATCTTGCACTCTTCTGAAGAAGTAGCACCTGTCTTCACCATAGTAGCGCCTTGCCACAGCAAAAGAAATAGACGAAAAAAGTCATATTTAGTAACTTCGTTGTAAATAAACTGTCCTAAATAAAAATTATAACGAACCGCGTGCACCACGCGTACTTTTAGTAATACGTATATAAGCAGCCCAAAGGGAGAACAAAAAACTATTTTTCAAAGTATACTTTTCATATATCACACCACTGCTAGTACAGTTTTTTTTTGTGTGTGGCATAGTTTATAGTTTATTTTTTCCCATGTTATTTTCCCAAAAATTAAATTATCAAGAGATTCCGGCTTGAAGCACGCCATGCGCTGTTGCATCACATATGCAGCCGCGCTAAAGTTTCTTGCGCTGCTTGCGCTAGCCGCAGGGGCGCACATCTGCCTTGCGGATTGTGAAGGCGTCAGCAGCCGTTCTTACCTTCCACCACTGGACAAATTTCGCATATATTTGTGGACCTCTGCGGAATGAATATAGTAGCTGTCCACCTCATCCCTTTATTTCTCCCGTTCCCGAATAACGAGCCACTCTTCAATATTATGTTTAAAACTCCTCCTTGAGGGCTTCTTCCAGTTTTCAGCAGTGTATGTTATGCACGGTTTGCACTATGCTGTTTTTTTTTCATGTTCTGATGGTGTGTGCCTTCCTAACGATGTTGTACCGGCAGAAGGTGGCCATTGGACTATGCGGAGGACTGGCTGGAGACGGACGAAGCTATTTCTGTCTATTTTCGGGGTTCGTTCCAGTTTGGTAATAAAGGCGCGAATAAGCTTCTCGACGCTCACTCATTGGATGAATGTGGTTCTACGTAAGGGAGAGATCACCCGGTACGGTGGACCTATGCTCATCCTGCACATTCCAACTCTATTGCGGTAGTATCATGTAGCTCTCTCGGGCTGCATGTGGCCCGCGGATCTCTCGCTGTCTTCGTCCAATTGTTTTTCTTTATACGTACGTTCAGGAGCTACACAGGCATGACAGGTCTAAAGCATTTTTTTCGTGAGGCACCCCCTGCGGTCACCATGTGTTGATACATAACCGAAAAACAAAACTATATTTCAGAATCGGCCGTCAGTTTTAGTCCATTTGGAGATAGGTATCTATATGTTGTTGGAATCCTGCCGCCAAATCCCCTTCAGAAATGACCCATATATGCGATATGGGAAAGGTCTTCTTTCAAATGGCAACGTGGGCAGACATTCTGTCCACCCGATCCCCGCTTCTACCTTCGTCACTGTCCTGGTCCTGGTGGGAGTAAATTTTCGTGAATGCGGCCTGTTAGCTGAGGTGAGTTCGAGAAGCCTGATATAGCGTAACAAGACGACAGCTCAGACGTTAACTATGTGGGCACACAAAGCAGGCTGTGCATATCTATCTCCCGTCACGTGACCACTGGGAGCCGTGAAGGAAAAAGAATGTATATAACGATACCCCGCGCAGTCCTTGCGTTTTAGTGAAGGGCTGGTACTTTCAAGAACGTTTCTCCGCTTTGGAGCTGTGTGACCGTTCTTGCAATTAAAAGTTAGAGGTACAAATTTATGGTATTACATTTCTTACTGCGATTACAAAATAACATTTGAGACATAAAATAATAGCGAATGCAGCCAATAAAGCACGGAATAGGGAGTTGTTAACCATATAAGCGTCTCATCTATTTACTTTTAGCTCGCCCGTTTCAGATAAATCAGGTAGCCCCATATGCAAGAAGCAAGAGAAGTTCATTACTTGACCCTCAGAAAACTTCTTCAAATAGCCCGCCCCAGATAAAAAAAACGTTTTTTTTGTTTTTCGAGATAAAATGTGGAACATACCTGTATGCACAGCGCATGTGTAATAAACTTAAAGGGACACTACAAAGAAAAACGATTTGTGTATTATCACAAAATTACCCTTTTAAAATTCCAAAATCACGCTCGCCGCGACAAGACTCTTGGTAAGCTAGAAAACGAGCAAAAAGAAAATGCGGGTAGTGACGCCACCTTGAAAGTTGCACAGCAAGCGCCATGACGTCATAGATTCTGACGGCTTCTACTGGGGCCTACGTAGTTCCTAATCGGTAAAAATGAAGTACATTGACCTCATACATCATCAACATATCAAATTTGAGAAAATTTTGTTGAGCGAATGTCGCCAAAATACGACTAATACACTTTGAAATCCATGACGGGCCGTGCAGAGATTTCAGACTACACTTTATCAGCCTAAACCGA
This sequence comes from Rhipicephalus sanguineus, assembly GCF_013339695.2. NCBI lineage: Eukaryota > Metazoa > Arthropoda > Arachnida > Ixodida > Ixodidae > Rhipicephalus > Rhipicephalus sanguineus. Next base: position 137,943,056 of record NC_051186.1, read on the forward strand.
TTCAGTGTTTCACTTTATTGTCCCTTTAAGAACTGAGCAAAGTCTAAGTCCGGCCCGACCCGAGCCCGCCACCTCAAACCCGGGCCCGGCCCCAACCCCGGAGCTCCAGGCCCGAGCCCAGCCCGGGCCCGCCGTGAAAACTACTTTACCCGGCCCGGCCCGGCCCACGGGCCTGGCCGGGCTCGGGTTTTCGGGTAGGCCCGAGCCCGTGCAGTGCTCTTGTGCGAGCTACAATTAACAACAAAGAAACTATCGAGGAGACACTGATAAGTGAAATGATCACTGATCCCTGCGTCATAGCGATCGGTATAACACGAATCGGTATATGCGATCTTGTACAATGTCAATTATTGTTTGGCTGGTATAGCACCGCTTGATCAGGACGCACCCACGTTGACACCTAGTGGCACATCTCCATACCGCGGACTAACGCTCATCATCATAATTTAACCCACATTTAACCCTTGCGGTAGCTGAAGTTGTCAAGATACACCTGGACACCGCTTATGATGAATCCCGCGCAAAGATGGCATCAACAAGCACATAGTAAACACTGACACTTGATTTGCACTCCTTCAAAGCGCCGTGAAACGCGAAGAGAAATGCGACGAGCGTCGTGTCTTCCTTCGCCTGGCCGTCAATTCTCACATGGTGAGCGGGGAACGTGGTGCGACAGCCAGGTGAGCGTCGGAGAGCTATTTTTCTATACGGATGGATGCTATGAGCGAGGCTTAGGCTAAAGCAGCCACTTCGCGGTGTGTTAAAGCGTTCACGAAATTAGACTTCTGCACTTGAAACCTTCCGAATGGGATGGTCGTAGCAACGGTTCGTTGCCGGAGCTACCTGCGGAGTCAACGAAGTTTTTCTGTTTTTTTTGGGGCCTTGTGGCCCACATGTCACCGCCCCGTTATAAAGGGGACGCTCATAGCATCCATCCATCTATCCAAGAGCACTGTGACAGGAAAGTGTGAACGATAAAAGGCGCGTTCATTAATCTTTTAAGTGTTCCGCGGTAGCTCAGTGGGCTAATCGCTCGCCAGCGATCGTCGTGGACCTAGACGTTGTGGATTCGAGTCCTGTCAACGGAACGTTTTCTTATAGTTTTACTTTTTTCCATCTGATGGCGTTCGCTTTTTTACGTATTTCCGTGACGGAAATACGTCATGAAAGTCTTCGTTGACCTCGGCAGAAAACGCTTTCGTGTTAAACCGTCAAAGTGTTCACAGTAGAGGTCCAAAGCCACCTACAGAGCTCTGGCGGGCGAAGCTGGCTGTTGCGCTTTGGACGGCATAAGCATGTCTTGCACATGGAAAGTGGCAATGACTCGGTTCGTGGACATGCCACAACTTAGTAATAATGGAGCCCCTTGAACATAGGAAGGTTCAATGTTGTAGACATCGGATTCCTTGTTGTGACTGGCACACAGGCTGTTTGTTCTTTCAGTTTCCGTGCTCGTTGACAAAGGCTGATGGGACAATTTCTGTGACCTTTCGGAATGCAAAGAATGATTTGGCGTCCTTTTCGTCGTTTTCTGTGGTGACACACATGTCTTGATCAAATGCGTAGTCTTGATGTGGGGCGTTGAAAGAGCGACGTTCTTCTGTACGAATATGCCTTGAATTTGGTGTCTTGGTTGTCCTAAGTGATACATCTTGAACTTGTCTTCGCTTCAGTTGGCTCGCTTCCAAACGTCTTTCTGATTGTGCTTCTGACATTTGTAGTTGTCCTTGTCGGAGTGCCTGTTGCTGTCACTTAATTTAGTCAATTTGCTTGGGTTCGCCTTGCTGATGATGCTGCGGAAATTGCTGAGGTGGCAGCCCTTTTGGAGCATATTATTGATTCTGTTGGCAACTTGACGAGTCCGCTTGGTAGATGGTGCAATGCTTTTCAGGCAGTGTTGTTGGTGCAAGCTCTTCAGAGGCTCATGCGACGCCCTTCATTGTGGATTCTTCTGGCACCTGGCAACGTACGAGGTTCGATACATCCGAGCTTTCTGTGTTGCTTCGACTCTGGTGGGCGCGGACGGTTGTACTGCAGCAAGCGTGGTTTGGTCAGAAGTCCCTATATGCTCTTAATTCTGTAAGGTTCGTCGATTCTGGGGCGCCTTGAATTGCTTTAATCTTGCCGATGTCGGGTAGGTCCAGTCAGCGGAAACCTTGTGCCCCAAGTACATGACAGGTTTGCGAAAAATGTTCATTTCACCTCCCTGAGGGTGATGTTGTTGTGACTCAGCCGCTCCAACACCTTGTCCACTGTGTTGTACCAATCATCTCTGCTGCATCCAGCGACAACGACATCGTCTATGTAGCAGCAGACTTCAGGGATGCCTTCTAGCACTTTATCCATCATTGCTTGAAATATAGCTGTTGCACTTGCAATTCCAAACGGTAGTCGTTAGAACTGAAACAATCCAAGATGTGTATTGGCAGTCAGCAACGGTCTTGCGTACTGACTAAGCGGAACTTGCTGGTAAACGGAGGATAGGTCTAACACACAAAAAAACCTTGCCACTTACAAACATCGAGTACAAATATTTCGGAAGAGGGAGTGGGTACGAATCTGTGTTCAGCACTTGATTTATGGTTACCTTATAGTCTCCGCGAAGCCTTATCCCGCCTCTCTGCTTAGGAACTACCACAACAGGTACCGCCCAATCGCTCTGCACTACTCCTTTTATTATACCGTTTTCTTCCAATCGTTGCAGTAATGCGGCGACTTCTTGATAGCAAATGGAATTGGCCGTCTTTTGCAGTACAGTGGCCTACTGTTTGCTTTTATAGCAACGTAAGCTTCAAGGTTCCTCACTGCTCCCGGCGCGCTACGAAATACCTTTGGAAACTTCTGTCGTTGCAAATTCCCTTTTATTGCGATAGCAATTATATGGACAGTCTCGGCTGGCTTTTGTCCATATCCGTCGCCGTCATTCACCGTATATGTATAAGTATGTATATATATATATATATATATATATATATATATATATATATATTAAAGTCTCAAAGAAAAATAATTTAGAAAAAGGCTTCCGAAGCACGGAATCGAAGCAGGGACATCACGCTCCGCAGCCCGTGGCGCTAGCCACAGGCCAAGATGTACTTAAACGCGTGACTACGCCACGAAACGCCGATCCTCCAAGGAGCTAATGGCGAGCGTTATATACACACCCTTTAACCCGCTGGCCGGACTCGGAGACGGCAGGCGCTTATAAGCGTTTCTTCATTGCCAGCGAGATGGCGCGAGGAGCTCAACGAAGTTTAAACAAAGGTCTTTCGTTTGCTGCAGCGGCCGCGTTTGCGAAAGGAGCGCGCTGTTCAAACAGAAATAGATAACAACTGCCACATTTAGTTCGTGCTCGTCCTGTGTGTGCCTGTTCATTCGTTTCGTGCGTCCTGCTTTAAGTTTTAGCAGTGCGCTTCAAGTATCGAGCTGTGACGCATGATAGTTCGCGCTCGTCCTGTGTGCGTTCTTTTCGTGCGTCCTTTGGGCTCGAGCGACGCGCTGGCAATTTCGAGCTGCTTTCCGTTCTTCGCGTTAGTTTCCAATTTGTTGCTATCGCATTCATTGCTTCGCCGCTGCGGCGAAACTGTGACTTTTTATCTCTTCTCCAACCGCGTACACTGTTTTGCAGTCAAGCTGCAATTTTTCTATCCAGTCGCAGCCAAGAAGCGTTGGCAGATCCTTGTTCTGATCCTCTACCACTTAGAGCGGCAGCGTCCGCTGCGTCCGATGTGTTCAACCCTGACATGTGTTCTACCCGATGTGTTCTAACTTTCTTCGTCTTTATGTTCTCCTTGATCCTGCCATGGCGCGCACTTTGAACACCCGCGCACGTCACTCATCACAAAAGCCCCCTTTCATTAGGTTTTTTTTTATATAAAAAAACTGCTGGCACGTGCGCGGTATGTAATTCACAACACTACACATGTGCACTCTGAAGAGTTCCTGCTGCGAGACGTCCTGTGCCTGTGGACACGCTGAGCTGTCGGGCTTCGGGCGCGAGCTCGGCGTGGGTGTCCGGCCAGGACGCGGCTACGGCGTCGGTGCCTCCTCTTGGACTAGGAGCCTGGGAAGGCTGTTTCTACCAGTGTTCAACGCGCTTTTCTCCGAAACCGGTCTTCCACTACGGACCTTGGTGAGACCAACGCTCGTACTTCGTCGCTCCGATAAACGTAGGAACTGCTAGTTTAGGACTGACTTCAGGGTTTAGTTGTATATTGTTATTTTGGGTTTCTGTCAGTGTGATGTGTGCTCGTTCCCCATGTATGTATTAAATGTTGTGTGCAAACGGCCTCGTCCTTTCGTAGGTGTCTGTGGATACGCATCAGACATCCATTGAATAAGAACCTGCACGTTGAGAGAGTTAACAACGTAACATTGGCGCCCGCGACAGGACGAGGCCGTTTGTAAACATTGTTCGCGGGTCAAAGCTATTCCTGAAAGATGAGCATGGAAGAATTAGCAGCCTTGGCATTGCGCGTGGGTTTAGAGGGCGCGGAGTTGAAAGCTTGGTTTGAGGAGCGAGAAACTCGAGTGCTTGAGCAGAGGGCTGCAGAACGAAGGGCAAAGAAAGAGAAGCTCGAATTGGAACTAAGGCATCAGAAGGAACAGCTCGAATCAGAACGGAGAGCACTTCAAAAGCGGCTGGAACTCCCAGTGCATAAAAAGACGGCATTGGACAGGTGGAGGTGTGACGAAGTTCACGCGTACTCCGAAACCAGTTTTTGCGGGAGTGAGTTGGAGTATTTCAGTAAGACTCTCTTCGAACCTCGCCATAGTCTCTTGTTAGAGCCAGGAACTCAGGCCGAGAATGGCATGAAGGTAGATAGTCAGAAAGCTGGGAACAATGTTGTTGAGCTCGATGGAGCAGAGGAAAGCCTACGGAGCATGGAACAAGGAAGCTCCGTTCAGAATAAGTTGTGTTTTGGAACCTTTGGTAGGCCGAGCACATTTACTAGAGAGGTAGGATTACCTCCAAAAAGCTCTGTTGAAAGAGCTCTGTCAGGTATTAAGGGTGATGACGACGAATACCATAAAGAAGGCTCCTATATGGTGGCCGCGTATTCTTGTGTAGCGCGGGATGTGGTATCAGGTGCCATAAGCATGGTCAAAGATCAAGTGAACAACTCCCTCTTAAAGAGAAAGTGTGTGACATCTCGGTATAGCGCATATGCTACTTCTTTGGGAGAGCTGGATGAGAGGGCAGAAGCACTTATTAAAACAAGAAGTATCGAGTCGGAGGCGCGTTTGTTAGTACATGCTGACATGGCCTCACGCGGTGACTTGACTGGAAAGGTCAAAATTGCTGAAGAAAGAGCCGCTAAATTGGCTGATGAGCTTGAAGTTGTTAGTAGAGCGCCAGCGCAGTGCTCTTTGAGCAAAAAGGAAATCGATGTGTCAGTTGTGGTGTCCTGTGAGGCAGAAGACCTTTCCTTTGAGAGAATGAATCCCAATTCAGCTTATCGGGTAAGACAAGGCGTCGACGTGCCTAAAGCAGAGATTCGAACGCTCTTCACTCGGCACGCGTGGAAGCAACACGATCACTTGGATTGGGATGCTTGCTTGTTTTGGGCCATCAGATCGGCAGGGCGTCCGAATATCATAGAGATTCACAGACAGATGTCTGGACGCGAACGCTGCCGAGCGTCACCGGTGCTTGGCGGCAAATGGAAGGTCTATGCCGTTCGTCTCATTTGGGACGCAGTCACTTGAGCATCGAAGGGAATAACCGGTGGCTTTTCTGGATTTTGACTATCCGCCTCGTGCATCGGTATGGTGGCGCCACCGCTCGGCTCAGGCGGTTGTACCCTCTGCCAACCCCCCATAGGATCCAATGCATTTTGAATGAAGTTTGCGATTTCGTTGCGCAAAAATAAACTAGCGCCATCTCTCGACAACATGCCACATCGACGACGCAACACTTCCACTTGTTTCCACCGATACGCGATGCTCCTGGGTGACCCCTCTCTCCACTTTCTTTTATTTCTTTCGGTGGCCGTGAGAGCGCGTGCTGTGCACTGTGCAGTAGGGCACCCGACAAGACCGGCTAGGCTCGTCGCTTTCGTCGCGTCTTCCTTGAACGTTGCAACGTTAATATTGTGTTAAGGCGGTGGCCACACGTCGGACGATGAACCCTGATTTCGTTCAGCTGCCATCTCATCAACGGCAATGTTTCAGACGCGTCAGTTGTGTACTTTTGTCCGTTGGTTGCGGGACAAGATGGCCTCCTGCAAGACCGCGTTTTTCCAAGTCAGCTGTTTGTGTAGTTCTAGGCGTCGTAGCAGTTTGATGACGCGAGGACGTCAACTGGTGCTACATCGTGGGAACCGCTGAAGTGACTGCAAGCTTGACGACATTGTGCCAGAATATTCTAGCGTACTGTACGCGCACGATTGTGCTACACTTAAAATACCGCGCTTGGCCTCGCGCGTCAACCTGGTACGCCTGTGTGCAACAAGTGTGTTGTTATCGTTGTTGCGTCGGTTAATATTGAATTGCAATTGGAATACCGTTTTTGCAAAGGTAAGTAAAGCTGTAAGGAGTTTTCCTGCTATATGCTCGCTACTCCGCGAACATTACTTCTAGAATCGCACTTTATTTTGAGCTGCACGTACCAAAGGAGAATCTAGCATACGAGATACATTGCACGCGTGCGCATTTCCTATATAAATCTGAGTAATGCCACGCGTGCGCATTTCCTCTATAAGTCTGAGTAATGCCATGCTCAATTTAAAGAGCATGTGTTAGAGGATTGTGGCTTCAATGGTGAAAGTGATTAGATATTCCGAAATATGTGATTGCAATGCAGTTAGAACTTTCTCATATGTTAACACGGTCTGTGAACAAAAAAAAACGCTGTGTGAATGTTTGTTGGTCATTTGCTAAAGTACTTTCACGCATTATTACGCAGCTGTGTGACGGCTGTTAAAACGTTCAGCAAGTTAGATTTTGGTTTTCTTAGCCTAGTTGAGTGCTACGAGTGTTGGGCGAAGATAAAATCGCGTGTCTTTTGTGCGTTTCTTAAGCAGGCATACAGCCGTAAGAGTCATTGTTGTTGTACTGTTTGGGGTGTTCAATAAAACAAGAATGCTGTTTTGTACTGCAACAGTTTTTATTTCATCTGTGTTAACAGATCACGCAAACAACTTGGACACATGCACGTAAGAAACGTAGGCAGTGCATCGCGCGCACGCATAAAAAACGGGCCTGTCATTTTAAAAGAAATAATATAGAACAATCGACGCAACAGACGGCATGGTCGTCGGCAGTACAAATATCAAACCAGAATGAAACATGAATAGAAAAACGGAGATAACCGGCGCTTTGCCCACGGCTTCTATGAGCCGCGCTTACCCACCTTTCGCCACCGTTCGCCGTTGGTGGCGCCACCAGTACCACTGAAAGCAGCAGCGCACGAGACGGATAGGCACCAGACTTAACATGTATATTTCTTGTACATATTCTGCTTATGGACTTGCATGGAAAGTGGCGAGGTGAACATTTCGTGCAGCTGTTTGACTGTTTAGTGAACTGTTGATGTGTAATACAGACATTTATGTTTTATGAAAGTAGTATGGTAAACAACTGTTAGTTAAAACTGCATAGTGAACATTATAGTGGACATTTTCACTTTGTTCATAACTGCGCGGAGGACATGGATAGTGTGTTGCAGTACAAAACGCGCACTTACCGGTAGTTTTTTTTTTCTGAAAAAAAAAACTAAATGAAAGGGGGCTGCTGTGGTGAAGTGCGCGGGATTTTAAAGTGCGCGCCGTGAAATGATGGGAGAAAACAAAGAAGAAGAAACTGGCACGGGCGTGAAAAAGCAAAAGGATAAAGAAATGAAACACCAATTGGAGTAATCCACGGCCATCGTTCTGAAGCACGCGAAGAGAGACGGAATGGAAGCGAATAGGAAGAAGCAGTAGCAGGGAAGCAGCCAGCAAGACGGGCCACGCGTCTTGGCCGTCGGGTTTCGGACCCGAGCCATGGGCGTCTACCTTCGTCCACCCGTGTCCTGAGCGACCTACTGGGTACCTGCTGTTCCTGGCCGTGGGACTCTGAGCGCTGCTGCGGGAAAACGTTCCTGTGCCCGTGGACCGGTTTGAGCAGTCGGGCTTCTGGCTCGAGCTCGGACGCGCTGTCCGGCAGGAACTCATCTTCGGAGTCGGCGGTTCGACTTCAGTGTCAACTGGCGGCCTGGGAAGGCTGCCGATACAGCAGACCATCGAGCTGCTCAACTCCGACGGCAACGGCGTCCCTCAACGGCTGCCGTACTTCTCTCCAAGGCGCCGTCATCACTGACCTTGGTGAGACGAGCACCGCGACTTCACTTCTCCCCGCGACACACTATAGTCTAGGAACTGGGCAATCCGGAACTCAATGATTAGGAACGAAGCTTGTAGCTTATTCGCTCGTAGTGACTTGACCTCTGTCGGAGAGTCAGTTATTTCTGTAGGGTACTCTTCTGTCTTTGTTAGTGTTGTGTGTTCTGGTTTTAGCGTTGTTATTAAATGTGGTTTGCGAGCGGTGTCGTCCTTTTGGGGAGTGTCTTGAGGTGTTTCTCGGACATTCCAAGTAAACAAAGAACCTGCACGTTGTGCGTAACCTAAAACCACAACGTAACATATACCAATGCCCTATAAACAGTAAACTACTTCAGTGACGACAGGTTTCACTTTCGTGTAACACTTCCTATGACTATAGTGCCTAGAATATACTGGCTAGTGTGCTGAGCGCGCGCTTTGGCGTGGCCACCGCGCTCATGCCTTCCCACAGTCACCGCATGGCGGCGCTGCGACTCGCTAAGGTCCAGAGCCGTCGATGGGGAGAGTCTGGCGAATGGGCGGGGCAGCGACGTCGCGGCGCGGCGATGACGCTGTTCACGTCACCGCCACGCCTCCGCTCCGGCGGCGTCCGCCATATATAGTCTTTCCGCGCGACGGGCGCACGGCTGAGGCTATGTACGCGCTGTTCATTCGTGAAATCTAGCGCTCCTAAACAAATTGCGAAAGCGAAATTGTGCAAGAACATTGTTATACAAATTTAATGAAGAATATGGAGTGAATCAGACGTGTCCAAATCATCGTAAAACTGAGTTGTGCACGCCGATTCGAGTCCACGACGTTCTACGATACGCGCTGTGCTTTTAGGGGGCAGCTCTTAGGCGTTTGTTCCTGCGTTGTTCGGCATCGCCGTTGGCGTAGTCGGCGTAACAGATAGAGCGAACGAGGACGAAAGACGGCGAACGTGGATTCTGTCGATATCACGAGCCACTGGCCTCTAACATCGCTTTCTTCCTCCGTCATGCGTGCTCGCCCTACAGTCGGAGCTCGTGCGCATGCAGGGCTGGTGGGTGCGCTGCTACTGTCTCGCTCGTCGTGACGGGGATCTCGATGACGCCTCCAATGCACAGAGTGGCGTGCGTAGCACTCGAGCACTGGCAGTTTCTGTGGCAATATGTAACGAATGTTCCACTGCGGATAGCCAGAAATTCAAACACAGTTCGCGTTCCCTCAACGCAAAGCTGCGCTCAGAATTCGCATGAGGGAGTATCGTGATCACCGGTGACTTTTCGAGCTATGAAGACCTGTGGGTTTACGTCTATCTAGTTTTTTTTTTATTAATGCGAAGCATTTCTTAGCGAACTTCTGCGACTTTGAGCGTATCTATCTATCTACCTATATAGCCGCCTACGAATTTGTGCTCTCCTGGCCGTTTCGTTCATGGGGTGTAGCCAAAATTGGTATGGCATAGTGTGACTGTATGACAAACAAAGGACTGGTCATAACATGAAAATCATGAAATGCATGTCATGTACAGCATGATTTACATGCCACAGTCTTGGTGCTCTTGCGGCCGTTTCGTTTTTTTTTATAATATATACCGAAATTAGTATGACTTAACAAGAGTGTATGGCGAACATAAATAACAGAAGTTATTATGAAAATCATGACACGCATGTCATGTACAGCACGACTTACGTGTCACGCTCATGGTGCGCTGGCGGACGTTTCGCTAGCTTGATATACACCAAAATTGGTATTGCGTGACATGACTGTGTGACGAACATAAATAACCGGAGTTAATGTGAAAATCATGACACGCGTGTCATATACAAGATGACTTACGTGCCACGCTCATGGTGCGCTGGCGGCCGTTGCGCTAGCATGATATACACCAAAATTGGTAGTGCGCGACATCACTGTGTGACGAACATAAAGAACGGGAGTTCATGTGAAAATCATGACACGCGTGTCATGTACAGCATGACTTACGTGCCACGCTCATGGAGCGCTGGCGGCCGTTTCACTAGATTGATATACACCAAAATTGGTAGTGCGTGACATGACTGTGTGGCGAACATAAATAACGGGAGTTAACGTGAATATCATAACACGCGTGTCATGTACAGCATGACTTACGTGCCACGTTCATGGTGCGATGGCGGCCGTTCCGCCAGATTGATATACACCCAAATTGGTATTGCGTGATGTGACTCTGTGACGAGCATATGTATATATATATATATATATATATATATATATATATATATATATATATATATATATATATATATATATATGTGACGAGCATATATATGTGATTTTTGGAACATTTCACGTGACAAGTCTTACGTGAGAATCATTGCATACCACGCCGGAAAAGTATGTGCACGTGTTCTGGCAGCAAAGCAGAAGATAAAGAAGAGGACGGATTGCGTGCCGGTTCATGATGATGACAGTTTTTATTCGCCACTAACAGGGATTCTCCAAGCTTAAACAGCTCTGCTTTTAAAAGAAACAAAGATGCCAACGCACGTAATCGCATTAAGGCCACAAAAGCGCAAAAGCGGGCGTACACAAGCGGCTTGGCGATCTCGAGACCTAAAAATCCCTCTTAGAGAACTTTAGTGCCGGGACCCCAAAGTGCCTTGCATACGTAAGCCCCTTACGTTCCTTTGTATAGTCCATGGATGCGGCTGAGAGTACAAGGGAACGTAAGAGGGTGAATAAGGAAGCGGCCTGGAGTCCCCGGCACTAAAACTCCCTAATAAGAGACATAAAAAAAACTCACAGGGTCCCTTATGCATTCGCCTAAGACGACTCGAAGGCGAAAGCCGTCTTCATTTTCTTCACTTGGTGTATTGTTCCTCACGCCCCCCCCCCCCCTCGAAAGCTTTGTGACCTAACATTGTTTTGCACTGCCCCCAAGATCGGAGGCACTGCAATCTTTCTACACCACATCTGGTCATGTGCTGACGTCATCGCGTGAAGTCACGTTATTCGACGTCATGATGACGTCACAATCTTTAGTCGTATGGTCACGTCATTACCTGATGATTTTTTACATCCCTCGTGTTGACGCCGCCGACGCGGGACGCCGACGCCGTGGACGCCGGCGGTCAATTTTCGCGTTTGCTGAGGCATCTAAGGTTTTCGTCAGAGCAGGTGCAGGGCCCCCAGTAGGCGAGTGTTAAGTGAAAACAATACCTCGTTCGGCTAGTCTGATAGCGGACATCTTGTTGGTTTACTTTACAAAATCATTTTTCTGTTCAACTTCTTCGCGCTCTATACTTCCTAATCACGAAATTTCATCGAGCACATAAGGGCCCCTTGCTATACTGGAAGAGCCTCCTGCACGAGCACAGACATCGTGCACTATACGTGCATGACTAAAAAGCGCAAGGCACATTCGCTAGCACAAAGGCGCAGATTACTTTACATGCGCGAATTAAACGTGAAACTGGTAGCATGTACACAAGCGGCAGCACAGCGGTAAATGACACCATAGGCTGACAGCCACAGAAACGCAGACCACATAACGTACAACACATGCCAGGTAACCAGCGCAGCTGACGCGAGGCGGCACTAACCTGCGCAGGGGCGTAGCCAAGGGGGGGGGGGGTTGGGGGGGTTCAACCCCCCCCGAAATTTTTCAATTTTGCTTGCGTCACCAGGTTCTGGCCGCGTCTTCGAGGTAGAAGTACACGTGACGCAGCTTGTCTTCATTGGTCCAGTTGTTAAAGGCGGCGACACGGTCGTATGTTTCAAGCCAGGTTTCCGGGTCTTCAAACGACGATCCGCGGAAGGTTGGCGGTTCCTTGGGATGCCGTAGAAGGATCGGCGCAGGCTGCACGGGGTCGGTCATTGTCACTGCGGTCGATGTTGGGATCTGCGGCTGTCTGTCTTTTTCGGGAAGGAGCCCGTGCTCTGGCGGCAGTCCCTTCTGCCTGCGGCTTGTTCGACGATCCGGCTTCTCCTTGCCGTCGTCCTCGTCGCGGCTTGGGCTTGGGTCAGCGCTTCGCGGGGGCGTCCGGATCATGGAAGAAGTAGCACCTCCACCAGATGTCACGTGGTCGTGACGTCGACGAAGACAGCAGTCGGCGTTTGCAGAATGAAACTGTTTATTTGGCCGAACTTGTGGCCGGGAAAATGAGAACCAGAACTACAGCAATACACGCTGTACAATGATAGCGGCGAACAGGGCGTCGTCCGTCGATCAACTGACAAGCGGCGAAGTGCGTCGGCTTTTATACAGGTGCTATCGAACTTTCCAGCGATATCGCTGTTGGCGGCGTTATCTCTCGACAAAGCTGGAACATTCTCGTGCGGCGCGCAATCTTAACGGATTGTTCCAAAACTATCGCGAAGCTTCCTACACATCACGGCGAGGCCTGCGCAGCGCGTTGCCCACAGTCTTTGTGGGTGAAGCTTGAACTCATGAAATATAAGACTTGCGGCAATATATACACGCACACGTACAAACGCACGCACGAACATACATGAAGTATGGTTGAACCCCCCCCCCCCGAAAAAAATTTCTGGCTACGCCCCTGAACCTGCGATATCGAAATAAATCTTCCCCTCACAACATCACGGTAACATCCCAAGCTCGTGCTCAGAACGCGCGATAAATTACGTAAACGCAACACATCACGCTTGACGCCCAAGCGATCGAAACGCGAACCATAAAACTCCTTTTTTTCAGCGTGACAAAATTATTTTTAAAATTTGTGCGCCTGAAAGGGCCCCATTGCACAACAAATAATAAGTTTGTGTTAAATGTACGCTGTTTATAATACCACCAATATTCAAGCTAAATACTCAAGTACGTATCTCGCATAGCACGGAGCAGTCGGTCGGGGTCCATTTGCTGCCTCTGATGTTTCTGATCCAAAGGCGTCGTCGCATCTTTTCCTTCGGAAGCCTAAAAAGGCGGAAACCATGCGCGCTGCTGTTTGAACAGCCAACCGCGCAACAGCAGCCCATCGCACGCAACAAATTCACGCTTGAATGCGAGGAGCAGTCGCCATGAATACGCGCGCTCCTCAGCGATCGTGTAAGTGCGGCGCGCTGGCGTCTCTCCGTCGCGGCAGCGCCGGACTCCGCGCCGCGCTGTCGCCACTGCCGCCCGCCGCCGTCGGCGAGGAGAGAAGGTTTACGTCACGAGAAGAGGGCGGCGCTGGGGCGGAGCTCGGAGAGTGGCGAGATGAAACAATCGCCAAACTCTCCCGAAGGGTATGTATGTCTCTGCTATGGTCCATCGCGTGTCGGCGGCTCCTGCGCTTGCGGCTGCGTGGCACGGCGCTTTATGCGGCGAATACAGTGTTTTTCGTTCCTTTTAACACACTCGACAGAACACTCTATCGGAAGAAGGAAATCTTAGCGGCAAATTACTGCCCGCAGGGAATCCTCAACTGGTTGGGCACTACAAAATGACGAAGGTCTCACACGTCCCTCACTGTTGTCTGTTAGCTTTCGCGACATTGTGCTTCACCACCAAAGCGAAGTAGAAAAGTCGCATATAATATACTACGATACACCCAACTTGCCAGTTGAAAACACTCAGCAAAGGTTGACACGTTAGGTGCAAGCAATCGTGTCGTAAGGATGGCTCACGGCAATTTCGATCGCGATCAAGTCCGACTCAGATTCTTCGCTGCTACACGTGAACATTCACTGGCAATAGCAGGGTGCTTTGAAGGGCCAGTTAGTACATCTTATACTGTTGAAAACAGCGCGAAGACGGGACGAAGTCTAAGGAACAGCGCTTGTGTTGTTTGTTATCCTTAGCCTTCATCCCGTTTTTGCGCTGTTTTCAACGCGGCGATTTTACTCGAAGTGATCCAGTCAACTGCAATTCGCACCACTCAGTCGTGGTCATATTTTATTATATTAGCGGCGCGTCACACTCGGTATGATGCACCATCATGGACTTGCAGAGTGTATTATGCGCCGATGTAGTCGGATCGGTGGCTACGATAATTCTCGCGAGCAGATATTTGACTCGGAGCAGGTCGACAGTAATCGCAAATGCCCGTGTACCGCTGGTATTACACAAATACACTAATATTTCTTGCAGACATTATGGCACTAGTTTTTGCACATTGTTCGCTTTCACAAACAGGATGAATATTGCACACCCAGTGCTGCAGATATCAGCATAGGCCCCATACTCTCGGATCGGTTGTTTCGATGTTTCTGCAGTTCAGCTAGCTGAACTGCAGAAACATCAAAATGCAGTAGCCACAGCAGTGGCTACTGCATTGTTGTATCTACATGAGCAAGTCTGTAGTTAACAGAGCATCATTTATACGCAAATGTAGGGTAGGTGGGGTCACTTTCACTGTTCTGCGTTTTCGAGCATGGCATTCGTATTTTCTAGACCACATGCCATGAACACTAGCCAGTCTGAATAGGATTCACTACTCATGCATTTTATCTGAAAGGTACTACTCCCTTCACAAAAAAAAAAAAACATTACGAATGTGGCTGGAGCTTGAATTTCATTTTAACAGAAGGTAACGTAAGTGCAAAGAAACCGAACAGGGGTCATTAGTCAAGATCGACATCTCAATTAGAAAATTTCATTAGTCTAGCATTGTGATTAGCTGAAATATTGCCTGAAAAAATCAAGTGCGAGGCACCTTTGTGAATATGGGCTTTTGCTTTTGCCGCAATGAACTAACAGTTTAAGGCGGGATGAGACTTCCTTTGGTAAAAAAAATTCAATTTTGGGATTTCAAAATTACCTGATACAACATTTCTTTATCTTTCAGAAAATATATCACATTCGGGTACTCGCAGTTTCAAAAAGAATTTTAGGTCCTTTTTCTTTGACACATTGACAGGTAATGCTCGCGTACCCCTACGTTATTTCTGCGTTTTTCTCAAAAGAATATTTTTGTAGTTTCTGTACCTTTTTCTCGAGAACTAGTGGGCTTAGAAAACAAACATTTCCACGTATTAACTAATGGCATTTACATAACTGGCACTAGAAGCAGTAGCCTATGCGCATGTATATCGGACGTAGCACTTAAACGGCATGTGCGTTACCGCGTGCCGATGCCGTGAAGACGTTCTCTTGTCATCAATATCAGCCGAACACCGGATTAGTGTTTAGTGCACGAATACTTCTAATGCACTAATGTAAATGTAACGCACTGAATCGCCATAGACACATTTCCGTTTGAGCATTTGGTGTCGTGAATACTTTTGCGCTTGCTCGCTGAGTTTAGCCGCTATGGCCTATTTAAAAGGCAATTTCAGAGTTGCAGGTCATCTCGCTCACGACTATACATATCTGCGGCATACCTTCACCTGCTAGCCAACACGCGAAAGCAAAACCAGCGCTTCTAAAATGCAACAACTGCAGTTAGTATCAACGAAGGGTGGTAAAGGTTTATCGTTTGACGCATATATGATCCGAGCGACGCGCACGCGGTCTATTTATACTTTATTTCAGTATACTTTGTACTTCAATGTATACTTTATTTTAGTAAACTCCGGCTATACTCTCTCGAGTACTCTTTGAATATAACAACCTCACCTTGAGCTGGTTGACAGTGTCGATGGACGTTGATTTCAAATGGATCCGCGAACAGCATAGACCGCTCCTGAACTTCATCTAGGAAGCCGAATTGTATTGTTTTACTTAATTTATGGCGTAGGGGCAGGGGACATTGCCCGGCTCGCACGTGACTAACTTCGTCCCATGTTTCTTCTAGTCACCTCTAGAGCGGACGAAGCCTAAAAGCGGTGAAGCGAAAACTGGGCACAGGCAAGAACCAGATGTATGTAATAAGGGACAAGAAAGGCAAAGGCACTAACATAAGGGTAGGATAGCTTAATTAGCTGAGGAGTTTTACGGAGATCTGTGCACAACCAGGAAGATAATGTAAGAAGTAGTAGTAGCCCAGAGGAATCGGACATCCCACGGGTAACGACAGGGGAAATAAAGAAAGCCTTGGAGGGAAAAAGAGACAAAGCCCCTGGTGAGGATCATGTAACATCAGATCTGTTGAAAGAGTGGACAGAATGTGTTATAAAAACTGGCCACCCTGTATACAAAATGTCTCTTAACGGTGAGGGTACCCGAATCTTGGAAGAATACTAAGATCATCTTAATCCATAAAAAATGAAACATCAAGGACTTGAAAAATTGCAGACCGATCAGCTTACTGTCCGTTGTCTACAAGCTGCTTACAAAGATAGTAGCTAATACAATTAGGACAACATTAGAATTCAGCCAACCAAAGGACCAAGCAGGATTCCGTACAGGCTACTCGACAATAGACCACATTGACACTGTCAATCAGGTGATAGAGAAATGCGTGTGTAGCGAAGCGTTCCTAGTGCGTAATGGGTCGTCCTCTCGAGCGCCTTCCAGTGGGTCGTTCTCTTCTGTGAGAGCACGCTCCTCGTACAGAGAGTCGGCCCCGCTTTGACTGTCGCTGCCGTGCGCGGTCGCTGAGTCCCCGTTAATAAACGTCTTGACAATTTGTTGGAGAGTGCTGTGCCCTTTAAACAACTACGGTCCGCATTCGATGCCCTTGGAGCTTCGATCCCGTACCGTGCCTGCTACCATGACTCAAGACGCCGCCCAGCAAACTCCTCCTCTTGCACTGACGCCATGTCCGGGTGTCCCCCGCATCCGCGACCCTCCTATCTTCACCGGCGCGGATGGCACCGACGTCGAGGACTGGCTCGCAATCTACGAGCGTGTGAGCGTCCCCAATAAATGGGACGAGGCAGGCAAACTGAGCAACCTCGTTTTCTACCTGGCGGGTGTGGCAAGTCTATGGTACAACAACCACGCATCCGATTTCGCTACGTGGTCCGCTTTCAAGACCGCCATCATCGACGTGTTTGGCCGCCCTGCCGTTCGCAAGCTGCAAGCCGAACAGCGGTTACGTGAACGAGCCCAGCAGTCCGGCGAGTCTTTCACGAGCTACATTGAAGACGTGCTCGACTTGTGCAAGAAAGCCAACGCAACCGTGTCTGAGGCCGACAAGATCCGGAACGTCATGAAAGGCATCGACGACGATGCCTTCACCATGCTACTCGCCAAAAACCCTCGCACTGTGGCAGAGGTCATCACGCTGTGCCAAAGCTACGAGGAGCTACGCCGGCAGCGGCTGATGACGCGTCGACCTCCATCACGCGACGCCGATCTCGCTGGTTTGTCGGCCGTGTCGAACCACTCCGTCTTACTCGCCGAAATCAAGTCATTCGTGCGGGAGGAAATTGCCCGCCAGTTCTCCTTACTGTATGAGCTAGCTGGCCGAAGTTTTTAATAAACCGGCGAAAATAAGAACAAAGGCCCAGGAAGCTACGAAGGTCCTTCACCGTCTTTGGTGGCTCAGAGTTGTGGACTGCAGTGACCTTGTTGGGATTTGGTCGTATGCCGTCCTGGTCGACTAGATATCCAAGAACAACGGCTTGGCGCTCACCGAAGTGGCACTTCTTCGAGTTTAAAATAAGACCAGCTTGTTTGATACAATTGAGAACAACGCTGAGCCGCTGGTTATGCTCGTGGAAAGTCCTGCCGAAAATAATGACATCATCGAGATAACACATACACATCTCCCATTTGAGACAGCGAAGGATGTAGTCCATGAATCGCTCGAAGGTTGCTGGAGCGTTACATAAGCCAAACGGCATAACGTTAACTAAAATAATCCGCGGGGAGTAATGAAAGCAGTATTTTCTCTGTCAGACGGATGCATTTGTATCTGCCAGTACCCAGACCTGAGGTCGACGGATGAAAAGTACGAGGCGGAGTGTAGGCAATCAACAGCATTGTTCATGCGTGGTAAAGGATACACGTCTTTCTTCGTGACGGCGTTAAGGCGGCGGTAGTCGACACAAAATCTCCATGAGTTGTCTCTCTTTTTGACGAGTATAACCGGAGCTGCTCAGGGGCTGCATGACTCCTGAATAACGCCCTTCTGCAGCATGTCGTTGACCTGTTCGGCGATCACTTTCCTTTCCGAAGGGGATACGCGGTAAGGCTTCTGGCGTATCGGTGTAGCATCTCCCGTGTTGATACGGTGGTGCATACGGGAGTTTGGCGGCGTAAAAGAATGATCGCTTTGAGCAAATCAAAGACTCGCGCGTACCTGGCGAGTACCTCTTGAAGAGCATCCAGCTCAGTAGAAGACAGCGACTTGTTTATCATGCGCCGCAAGTCGGCTGAGTAGTCAGGTGTGGGTGGACGGATGTCTGGGGACCCTTCAACCGTCCGGACGTTAATTGTGGTCAAGTCCTCAAACGATCCCAATTTGAATCCCTTTGGCAGACAGACAGGCTCTGCAGAAGCGTTGACAGTCCACAAGAGAGCACGTCCGTCGATAACTTGAATAAACGACCGAGGGACCAGCGCATTATTCTTAAGTGCTTTGGTATGATCTGGTTCCACTAGGCCGCTGCAGGATCCCAACAGCACACGAGAAGAGCACACGGGAATAACCATGGCTGAATGACCAGGGATCAGCGCATCTTCATCAGCGACTACATGTAATGTTAGTCATGTCAATAATTATGTATCCTGTATCACTGGTGTTGTTTATTCCATACCCTTGTCATGCAAACGTGTTTACGTGGGACAAACAGGTCGTTTACGTGGGACAAACAGACCACTCCGGTCTTCATCTAGCAGCCCACTGTAAGAAATGCGGCTGCACTCCGCTCTTTGGTGATACCTCTGTGTTGTTCCGGCATAAGAACCAAAGAGCGCGAGAAATAATTGAGCCTGCGCATATTCAAAAGAATTCTGAGTCCTGCGTCAGTGTTCCCTCTGTCGCCATACATGATAAAGAGTTAAGTTATCTTGGTTTTGTATGACGGGTGTACCATGCCTGATGTGGCCAGTTTTTTTTATTTGGTCCCTCGTGCCTTTTGTCTCCTTCTTTTTTTGCCCTCTCTCGCTTTTTCCTGCCCTTTATATTGCCTCGTTCTTGCAATAAAACTTCAGTTGATAGTCTGCGCTTGTTTGTTCTTTTCTCGCCCTTCGTGTTTCCGTCCGTTTTTTGCGCAGTTACAATAGCATGAAAGAACGTCGGCGGGTTCAGCCCGAAAATCGTCAATTACGGCAGTTGGCATTGTGCTTTGCAGAATAACTTCCTCAGTCCCACAGTCAAGTGTAGCGCCACATTCACGTAAGAGGTCTATCCCTAAGATAACACTATGAGTTGCTTGCGCCAATACAATGAATTCTGCTCTAAAACTTTGTCCTCCAATCGTTACTAAAGCCGAACCAACACCAACGGGGCGCAACATTTCTCCTCCAACTCCACGAAAAGTTACATTGCGATCCCACGCAAACATAACCTTATGTCCTAAAAAGTGATTTTTAAAATGAAGGGTCATCACCGAAATAGTCGCACCAGTATCTACAAGAGCTGCAGTGTTTACACCGTCTATACACACACGCACTTTGTTCTTCAACATCACAGCAGAGGGAGGAATATGCGAATCGGACCGCCCGCGACCGCACCTCCATCGGTCGCACCAGATAGTTTCCCAGCTGGGGAGGAGAAGGCGACCGACGACGCGGGGACGGCGAACGGCGTGGTCTTCTCGAAGGCGGCGTAAGGCTTCGCTCGGAGGCTGGGGACTCGTCACGCAATCTGTTAGGCCACTGCTGTCGTAGAGGGCTAACGATAGATTGAGAGGTCGAGGTTTTCTGTACACGAGCCGGGTATGCCGAGAAACGTGGCGGTCGCGGCTGGCGGCGACAGAAACGCGAGATATGCCCTCGGAGGCCGCACGTGTAGCATATTGGCACGTCACGGTTCAAATTAGTGGTAGCAGAGTCTCGCGGAGTTGGGTGGTACTCCGCAGGCGCACGTCGTGACGTCTCGTAGTAGTCTGCAGGAGGACGTTGTGTTGTCGGGGCATATTCCGCAGCAGCACGACGGCGTGGTGACATCCGGCGGCGACCGTGACTTGTCGGGAGCGATCGGAAGATGGTGCTGGAGTGCGCCTCTTCAGATTGTGGTCGATACTCGATGCGACGCTCTCGCTTCCAGAAGGGTGGTGGTGCGGGAAACTCGTCGAATGCGTATTGATAGCGAGCCTCTCCTCCCTGAAGCCGTGCTAGCTTTTCTTGAACTACTCGACGCACGATCACAGGGAGGTCTTCGCAGGTGGCGACGTCCATACTTGCAAGCGTGGGACGTTGTCCAAGCGCCCGAACTTCGGCAAAATTCGTCGGGTCTTCAGCGCCTCGAATGCCCGACATTGCTGCCTAAACTCGGAAGGTGTGTTCAGGTTTTCCTTTGTAATTAAAAAACTATAAACATCTTCAGCGATGCCCTTTAACAGATGACCGACCTTGTCTTCGTCGGACATGTTCGTGTTCACAATGCCACAAAGCGTCAGTACTTCCTCAATGTACGTCGTACGTTTCGCCGGGCAATCGTGCTCTACGTGCGAGTGTCTGTTCAGCCCAGGCCCGTAGCCAGGAATTTTTTTCGGGGGGAGGGGGCACTTGCTGAAAGCCTTGACTATTTGAGAAGAACGCCTTTTTTCATCATTTATTTTCGATAAAACACCAAGTATCATAAAAACTTCGGGGGGGGGCGGACCCCCCGGGCCGCCCTCCCCTGGCTACGGGCCTGGTTCAGCCTTCTTTTTCTTGGAACTTGTGTCCCCAAAGCAGGCCTTCAGTTCCTCTACAAAGGTCGGCCAAGTGGTCATGGTTCCCGAACCAAAGCGTGGCGGTCCCGGCGAGAAAGAATGCTACGTTCACGAGCTTCGCCGACGTACTCCATTCGTGATAGCGGCTCACTCTTTCGTAGTGCTTTAACCAATCGTCCACGTCTTCATCGGCCCTACCTGAGAATATGCGTGGCTCAGGTGCCCAGTAGCTAGGTTGTTTTGGTCGGTGGCTGCCTTGCTCCGTGACACCGGTTGGTGCGTGGGCGTTGCCGGCCCACGTGCCTTCGCGGGCGTCGGTCATGTCTGTGTGTTCCGGAGGTAGTCCAGCTAGGCGTCGGCTTCTTCGAAGGTCGTCTGCGACAGTGTTGTCCAGGGCGACGCTTACCCCGCACCAGTCCACCAAAACTGTTACGGATGATATGGGTTTATTTACGATGAGGTCAATGAAGCGGCAGGCAAAAGACAAGGGACGGTCCGATGATACCGAGCACCAAATCCCTCGCGCCCGTTCTACTTCTTCGTTCTTCTTTCGCGCTCTTCCATCGCCGCGTTACAATATATATCCCTATCGGAAAAAAACAGCGTAGCCAGTGTCTCCCAGTGCCTTTCAGCGCACTGGGTGGCACTGGAAACGCTGTACAGTGTGTCCCAGTGTACTACAGCGCGCTGGGAGGCACCGGGACAGGCTGTACAGCGTGGCCAGTGCCGCCCAGTGCGCTGAAAGACGCTGGGAATACTGTACCCAGTGGCCCAGTGTCTTACAGCGCACTGGGAGGCACTGGTCACACTGTACAGTGTCTCCCTGCGCACTGGGAACACTGGCAGCACATTGGAAAAAACTGGGTGCGCTGGGTGGAATTGATATAAGATTTCGTATTGGGTCGCGAGAAGTCAAAAGAAAAACTTATCGAATATCTTGAAAATATTATTCTATTCTGCGTCCTACACATATCAAGCTTTAGTTTTGTTAGACGGACGTACGCATACACTAAAGCAATCATCTGCCGAGCGCGCGCGCGCGCGCTTTCTCTGAAGTGTGTGATCGAGTGTCGTGAATGTAGTTCATATAACTGCATCGAGAGAACTTATCATTCGCAACACAATATGACATTACCATTAGTCTGATAATAACATCAACCTACTCTAGCAGCCAGTCCAGTCATTCCATATGGGCTCGTACTGCTGAAAGCCGCACGTCCCCGGCAACAGTGAGCCAATGTAACGCTCAAGCTCGGCGTTTTTAGCTTCTGATTCATGTAGTCGAATGTGCACATATGGCCTCGCTTGAGTCAGGTATGATCGAAACTGCATTTGAACGGTTATTATATTCTTCGTAATTGAATATCCACGTTCATCACAGCGATCGCGGCACACGGAGTACAGCTCTAAGCCTAACGGTCGGTTCGGCTTGGATGAACTACTGCGGATGTATAGTACGCGGAACATAAACAAAAAGGACAGAAAATGTGTTCAAACGGCTGACGAAAACTAAAGTGTTCAGTGTGCAGGTCAGATGCACACTGTTTTTTTACATAGGTATGACTAACTGCTTAGCGAGTCAGTGCGATTGCCGCAACACATCTGCGGTTACGCTAATATTTTTTGCGGCAAAACGTGCCAGATAAACGTTCTGATCCTAGGCAGCACATGACAAACAAATTAACTATCTGCTCTTAGGTTCCCGCGACCACGAATAGACTGAAAACTGGCTTTCTAAACGAGAAAAATGAAAATACTGACTACCGGAAGTAGTTATAACTTTAAGAAAAAAGCAACCACTTCTCGTCGTTCAGATCGAGAGTGACGAAGACACTGAGAAGGCCCTACGGCCCTTCCTGTCCGACTATAACGTTTGCGTTCCACACGCAAAGGGTCTGTCTGCGGGCTGCTGGTTGTTTCTGAGAAAGAGTCTACCCTGTACAGCAGTTACTACTCACGTTGACAGTGAAGGCAGGTACATATGCTGCGATTTTGTGTTGCATGGAGTGCCGTGGCGTATTATCAACTTGTATGCATTCAATGGGATTTCAAAACGGGTTCAGTTATTTGAAGATATGTCCAAACTAATTAACTGTGATTATTTCACTGTACTAATGGGCGACTTTAACTGTGTATGCGATCCTAGTGATCGCAACAATCCTAATAGTCACCGAGACAGGAGTGGTGAAGTTTTAAGTGGTATCATAGATAATGCAGGGCTCATTGACATCGGTACTTTCGGTCAAATAACTGCGTATACTCGACTTCAGGGAAGCTCTTCTGCTCGCCTTGATCGAAGTTACGAATCTTCATCACTCCTACCTCGGGAACTTTCGTGCAGCACTGAGCCAGTTTCATTTTCGGATCACTGTATTGTTATCGCAAAAATTGGTGCAAGCCGCCGAACTCACTTCCGACCACAATGGGCACTTTAGAAGATGAACTCGGACCTCCTAAACGATCAGGAATTCAATAACAGAGTTAAAGAGGCAGTGAGAAATTCTTTTTCTAAAGGATTACATGTATTCGCTGCTTGGGAGCTTTTTAAGCAAGAGGTTCATGCACTAGCTATTGAAATTGGATCTGTCAAATCGTACTATCGAAAGAACGAGGAAACGAGATTATTTAAAAGTCTCTCTAACCTTTACGCGATTGAATGCGAAAAACCAGGCGCATACATTAATGAAATAGAAAGCATTAAATGCCAGCTACAAAATTATGATGCTGCTCGCTACAGAGGTGCACGTATACGATCTCGGAACAGGAGGACTTTGAATTCTGAGCTACCGACGCGTCAAGCTTTACTTGGTGAGCGGCGCCACGCAATGTCCAAGTTTATTGCAGATCTGATTTCTAACGGTGCTCTTCTAACAGGTACAGCAGACATTATCTTGCAATTCGAAAGGTACTACAAGGTGTTCCTGATGACCATGGTGGCGAAAACAGCACGAATTTTGTTTCTCTGTTAAGCCCATTGAGCGAAGATGATTGCGCAATCATTAGTAGTCCCATCACTTTAGAGGGAATTCAGCAGGCCATTGATCAACTACCTTTGTCAAAAACACCTGGCCCTGATGGGATTCCTGCTAAATTTTACAAATCATTCAAAACAACTCTCAGTACTATTCTGCTGGATATATTTAGACAAAGTTACGTCATGAAGACTCTCCCGCAGTCTTTTTGCAAAAGCCATACTGTTCTCATTCCAAAAACGCCAGGCCTGCGCTGAAACCGCAGCACAGTCACAGCGAAAGCTGGAAGAGCGGCGTTTCTAGAGCCCGTTAAGCTCTCTTGGGGCTACAATAAAAGTACACTAGAAAGGTACCCACTTCGCCATAAATCACAATTTTTGTGAAGTTGGGAAGCACCTACTAAGCCATTATTTGTCATTCTGCGGAGAAGCGAGGCACCAGCTACACGTCTGTAAGGCATTATGTGCACTTCGTTGACGCGACGATTGATGACGATGAAGAATTATGGCTCAGCCCTTTGTAATGGGTTGGAATCTTTAAACGGCCCACCAGTTATGTAATTTGCATTGGGCGACGCCCGGTCGCTATATCCCTCTCCCCGTCATGCTGTATACATATGTTGACGCGGGAGAGAGACGGGAGAGGGCGAAGAAATTAACTGAGACCTCGAGGAAATGGATCATGCGCTTATGGGCTTCCTTGGCGACCAATACAAGTGCACTTGCGAGGAACCCACTACGCATAAATCATTGTAATTTTTGAGAAGTAGGGCAGCAGGCACTGTGCCATTTTTCGTCATTCTACGGAGAGCGTTGGTACCTGCTAAACCCATGTAAAGCATTATGCGCACTTTGGTGATGCTGTGCCTGATGACGATGAAGAAATATGGCAGAGTCCTTTGTAATGGGTTGGAAGCATTCAACAACCTACTCGTTGCGCAATTCGCATTGTGTGACGCCTGGTTACAGAATTCGCGTTGTGCGACACTTGGTGCTTATTTTACTCTTCTACCACGCTATATTGCATATGCTAATGTGGTTCCTTCCCGAGATGAAGCCTGTATAGGACCTTTTTGCAAAGCAGTTTCAAGCAACGGCATGGCTCAGTGGTTGAATACTTGGCTCCCACGCAGAGGGCCCAGGTTCGAACTTCGTTCCATCCTGGAATTTTTTTCTTATTTCGTTTTTTTTTCTTATTTCGAGCGATACTGGTTACGGACGCCGGCGGCGGCGGCGGCGGACAACTACGGCGCCAAAAACGGCCGGTGAAATGATCTCATAACAGCTTTCGCTGTAAAAGTTCTGAAAACGAAAAACTTCGTTCTGTTGAAGGCTACAGGCCAATAGCGTTGACAAATGTTGACTACAAAATTTTTGCTAAGATATTATCAAATCGGTTACAGTTTGTGATGTCAATACTTATTGGTTCTCACCAGACATGTGGAATTAGGGGTCGCTCCATACAAACAAATATTCACATCGCTCGAACACTTCTTCAGTAATGCTACAGTTGTCAAGGACAGCTTGCTATGCTACAGGCAGACCTTGCCAAAGCTTTTGACCATGTCAGTCATTCCTTTCTGTTTTCCCTTCTGCAACATGCAAATGTTGGCTCTGTTCTGCTGGAAGGTGTTAAACTTTGTTACAATGACTGTTCAACTCGTCTAAATATTAATGGCCATCTGTCAAAACCGGTATCTATTTGCTCTTCTGTAAAGCAAGGCTGCCCAATGTCGCCACTGCTCTTCGCACTTTATCTTGAACCGCTATGCCTGAGCATAATACGATCGAATAGTATTCGCGGCTTCAATATATTAGGCAATGAAGTTAAGGTATTGGCTTATGCAGATGACGTAGCTTTCTTTTGCTCAGACAAACGAAGTATTGAGAACGTGGTATCTACAATAAGCAAATTCGGCATTGTATTAGGTGCTCGTTTAAACACATCTAAAAGTTTAGGATTATTGTTTGGATCATGGGGTAGTACGCCGGAGAAGTTTGCAGGAATTAATTGGACTCGCATTCCACCAAAGTACCTCGGTGTGCCACTAGATGCGTACAGATTCAGCGCACGATACTGGAAAGAACGTGTTCCTAAGCTTGAACGACAGGCCCAAACTTATGTTTCACATCGCCTTTCCACCTTTGGGAGAGCTGAAGCTTGCAATACATTTTTAGCCACAAAGCTATACTATGTATTGCAACTTATTCATCGCGCTCGATCTTACATACAGCGCTTTCATCGGGCTTTCGCAACTTTCGTGTAGTCTTCGACGTTTGAACCAATGAGACGGGAGAACCTATTCAGACCAGTTAAGGAGGGAGGGCTGGGTTTTGTTCATTTATATCTATGGCAAATTGTTTCACGGTTCTGCTTTTTTCACGACAGTTCCCATCCCATTATTCATCATTCTTGCAGATTACGTTTGTTAATGCTTTACCTGACTTGATTGTTACCTCAGATTTCTCTGTACGCCCGTGTTTGTGGGGATTTATGGAGGAAGTTTTCATCGCTGTACGGTTTCTCCAGGTCCGGTTTTCCATAGAATATCTATACTCAGTATCACGCAAGAGACTCTACAAGGATTTGTTATCCATGCTTTTTCCACCTCCACTTTACCGCTCATTATATTCTCACCTTCCAGGACATGATGTACTCAAACGAGTTCGGAAAATGTATCTTTCTCCTGATACAAAAGCCTTCTTTTACAAACTCCATACTGATACACTGCCGGTGAAATCATGGTTGCAGAGGAAAGGTATTTTTGTTTCTTCAGTTAACTGTCGTCTCTGCGATGTACCAGAGACAGTAGAACACTGTTTTATTAGCTGCAAAGATGCCATTCTGTTTTGGGACATCCTTCAACGAACAGTTCAAAAGTATTTTAACATTAACTCACATACTATACGTTGCCTTCTCCCAACGTCTCTTGATGAAGTGCCCTTTGACATGTTTTTCCATATGGGACTGCACAGTATGTGGAAAACGCGCATGCAAGACCGTAATGCAGAACTAACCACTGCTTCAAGTATGCATTTCATGCGCATGCCTCTCCATCTAAAGGACATTTACGAAGAACTTGACATACGACCAGACTGGCACCCCATCTTGATGAGGTGTTCATCCATACTAGCCTCCACGTGTAACAAGCTTTGAAGAACTTTCCCTGTTTCTCTGGACTTGCACAGTATATATGCATGTAAGCCTTTGAATGCTTGTGCAGTGCTTGTGCGATTATTGTCGCTAAGTGAATGCATCACTACGTCATAGCGTTTGTGATAATTTCAAATACGCATTATAATAAATACCATAATACGCATTAAAATAAATACCACGTGTCAGATTCAGGATGCACGGTGCGTCGAGGTGGTGGGTTCGACTCCCGCTCGCTCGTTTTTTTTTGTTTGTTTTTTGTCGCAGTGCTCGCATATCAGCCCTAATTACGATCAGGGTATGACCACATAATTAAAGAACAATTTAAAAGCCCGATTTCGGCCCGTAACAGGTGGCCCAGTGTGCAGTGCGCCAGCGTCCAGTGTGCTGCGTGCAGCGTCCCAGTACCAGCGCCAAACTGGTCCAATAAACAGGTATGGCACTGGGTTTTCCAATAGGGATATATATATATATATATATATATATATATATATATATATATATATATATATACATATATATATTGTTAATCTGTTTATTGGACGGCACTCGGCGACAATGCACTATGGCGACAGTCAAGGCAAAAGCACGGGCTCCGAGCGCGAGCGGCGTTTAGAAGAGGACGACCCACTAGGAGCCGCTGGAGAGCGCAACCGTTAAACAGTACCATTGCTTCGCCACAATTACCCGGGTACGAAAAGGGAGCCGTCCGGCGACCTAACATCTCATTACTATGAGTGGGTCATAGTAGGCCTTGAGGCGCTCCACGTTGACTATGTCGCGCCCTCGACGGCGCATGTCTAAAGCTGGTTCGATGGGTTCTATCAGGTAGTTGACCGGGGATGTGCGCTCGACAACCCGGTAGGGGCCTTCGTATTTCGGCAGTAGTTTTGAAGAAAGGCCGGTTGCAGTGGTAGGGACCGAGATCCATACGAGCGCTCCGGGGAGGAACGTGGACTCAGAAGTAGTGGTGCCACCGCGAAGGCTCTTCTGCCGCTCTTGTTCGTGCGTTGTAAAGGCCTTTGCAAGCTCGCGACACTCTTCAGCAAGCTTGGCTGTGTCAGAAATAGGCGCACGATCAGATGGATCCGGCTTGTAGGGTAGTATCGTCTCAATGGTGTGCAACGGGTGCCTTCCGTACAACAAGAAGAAGGGTGAAAAACCAGTAGTGCTCTGAGGGGCGGTATTATAGGCGTAGGTGACGAAAGGCAGAATGGCATCCCAATTTGTGTGATCGGCGGCGACGTACATTGAGAGCATGTCGCCGAGCGTGCGGTTGAAGCGTTCGGTTAGGCCATTCGTCTGCGGGTGGTAAGCAGTAGTTTTGCGTTGAACAGCATGGCACTCTTTGAGAATGGCTTCGACGACTTCCGACAAGAAGACACGGCCTCGATCGCTGAGAAGCTCCTGGGGTGGAGCGTGACGCAGCATGAATCGGTGTAGTAGGAAGGAGGTAACATCACGCGCTGTAGCCGCTGGGAGGGCAGCGGTTTCGGCGTATCGCGTTAGATGGTCAACGGCGACGATGGCCCAACGGTTACCAGCCGCCGTCAGCGGAAGTGGTCCATACAAATCGATGCCCACGCGCCCAAACGGACGGGTAGGGCAAGGTAATGGTTGTAGACCGACTGGTGACACGTGCGTTGAAGGTTTTCGGCGTTGGCAATCGAGGCAGGAGCGGACGAACCTCTGCACGGATCGGTACATCTCTCGCCAGATGTATCCTTGTCGAATGCGGTGGTAAGTTTTGGATACCCTAGAGTGCGCGCATTGCGGATCAGAGTGGAAGGACTCGCATATTTCAGCACGCAGACTTCGGAGTATCACAAGTAGCCACTGGCGGCCGTCGGCGTTGTAATTGCGTCGGTGCAGTAGGTCGTCACGAATGGCGAAATGGTGGGCATGACGACGCAACGCGCGAGTGGTTGGTGTTGTCGACGGATCAGTGAGCAAGTCTATTAGCGAAGCGATCCATTTATCCTTGCGCTGCTCGGTAGCGATGGTGTGAACATCGATAGAAGAAACAGCAGTGTGAGATACTGAGAAGGAGGTATTGTCGTCAGGCAAGGGGGAGCGCGAGAGGGCGTCGGCGTCAGCATGATGGCGTCCGTTGCGGTACAGCACACGGAGTCGTAGTCTTGCAGGCGAAGTGCCCAGCGGGCGAGACGGCCCGAGGGATCCTTCAATGACGACAGCCAGCATAGTGCGTGGTGATCGGTGACGACATCAAATGGGCTACCATACAAATAAGGTCGGAATTTTGTAACGGCCCAGATGATCGCCAGGCACTCTTTTTCCGTGACAGTGTAATTGGTCTCGGCTCTAGTAAGCGTACGACTTGCGTAGGCGACAACATATTCGGGGAACCCTGGTTTGCGTTGCGCAAGAACAGCACCGAGGCCTACACCGCTGGCGTCCGTGTGTACCTCCGTTGGGGCCGTAGGGTCGTAGTGGAGTAGTATGGGAGGAGACGTCAACAAACGACGGAGCTTTGCGAACGCGTCGTCGCATTCGGACGACCACGAATGTAGGGGCCCGTTACTTCCAAGGAGCTTCGTCAGCGGCGATATGATGGTGGCAAAGTTGCGTATGAAACGTCGAAAATAGGAGCACAGTCCTACGAAACTGCGCAGTTCTTTGACGGACGTAGGTTTGGGAAATTCGGCCACGGCCCGAAGCTTGGCCGGATCGGGAAGGATTCCGTCCTTGGACACGACGTAGCCTAGGGTTGTCAGCTGCCGTGCTGCAAATCGGCACTTCTTCAGGTTCAGTTGGAGGCCGGCGTTGGTCAAACGCGTCAAAACATGCCGCAGACGTTGAAGATGCGTGGAGAAGTCCGGAGCGAAAACGACGACGTCGTCCAGGTAACACAAGCACGTGTGCCATTTCAAGTTGCGCAGAACGGTGTCCATCATGCGCTCGAAGGTCGCGGGCGCATTGCACAGACGAAACGGCATGACGTTGAACTCGTACAAGCCGTCGGGCGTGACAAAGGCTGTATTCGGTCGAGCGTCTACAGCCATAGGTACTTGCCAGTACCCCGAGCGCAAATCGAGAGATGAAAACTATTCTGCTCCTTGGAGGCTGTCAATCGCGTCGTCGATTCGCGGCAGCGGACAAACATCCTTCCGAGTGATCTTGTTCAGCCTTCGGTAGTCCACACAGAAGCGCACGAACCGTCCGTCTTGGCAACGAGAACAACAGGAGACGCCCACGGGCTGTCCTAGGGTCGAATAACGTCGCGTCGAAGCATATCGTCGACTTGCTCATTAATTACCCGACGTTCTGTGGGAGACACGCGACATGGACGTTGCCGCAGTGGTGGTTGGGCGCCAGTGTCGATGCGATGCGTAACAGCGGACGTGCGGCCGAGAGAAGTTTGCCCGACATCGAAAGAAGAACGAAATTCTTCCAACAGGCACAGAAACTGGGAACGCTCGACCGACGTAAGGTTGTCAGCAATGGAGGGACCAAATAATCCGCGGGTGAGGAATCAGACGTGGAAACGGCACTGATGGTACGGGAACTGGTGCAGTGCGAGTCATCGGGTGCGTCCAGAACTTGTGCGTCTTCGAGGCGCTCCACTCTGCCGAGACATTCCCCTCGCACCAACGTAATAATGTGCGGGGATGGGTTGGTAACAAAAATAGCGGTGCTACCCTGAGTGACTTGCACGGTCGCGAAAAGTACCAGCAACCCTTTCCTAGTGCAAACGCGGTCAGTTGGCAAAAGGAGTGCAATGGTGTCGCAGAGACCGGCGCAGTAAACTGGCACAGCCGTCGACGAGTTTGGAGGAACTTTGGTATCGTCTTTGACGAGGGTCTCGGTGAATGCCGATGGACTGTCCGCCGGCGTCAAATGTGAGAACGGTGAGAGTTCGAGGGCGGCTGGTATGCAGTGAAATATGGCGTCGTGGCGGGAGAGAAAATCCCATCCCAGGATGACGTCGTAGGAGCATGCAGCAATGATGATGAACTCGACGTCGTACAGAACGTAATGAATGACGACGCGAGAAGTGCATACTGCTGTAGGCCTAATACCCTGGGAGCTGGCGGTACGGAGGGACATCCCAGAAAGTGGCCTCGTCACTTTTCGAAGTAAGCGGCTAAGTTTTGCGTCCATAACGGATACGGCGGCGCCAGTGTCGATAAGGGCAGATGCGCGAACACCGTCCACAAACACGTCTACGACATTCGATGGACTTCGCTGAGGGCTTTTACAGTTCGATAGCATCGCAGCCCTTGCCTCGTGGACTGCGACGACTAGTTTTCCTGCTCTCGTGCGACAGAACGTGGCCGCATTGGTGACAGTGAGCGACGGCGTGGAGACGGAGAGCGGCGAGTGGAAGGAGCTGGGCGTGACGTCGGCGACATAGGCGGGTCGTAGAATGCACGACTGGACTGGTTGGTGGTGGGAGACGCGACTCGAAGCGGCTGCACGCGATGGCAGTAACGGGCCATATATATATATATATATATATATATATATATATATATATATATATATATATATATATATATATATATATATATTGTTACGGTTGAGGGAAGGTTGACTGTGTTTATTTACAGGATGTGAGAATGAGACACGGCAATCAGGCGTAAAGATGGAGTCCTCAGGCCACACCAGACCACTTCGTCTTCCTTCTCCACATGCCCGGTTCACAGACGAAGCCCGCTGGGCGAGTCCAAGTCACTGGAGGGATGAAACCTCTTGAGGCGAGCCACATGCACCAACTGCGTTCGATTTGACCGACGACGAGGTGTCGTCAAGCGTGCCACGACGTACGTCAAGTCGCTCAAGCGATTTACAATGACGAACGGGCCAGTATAGTGCGGTAAAAACTGCTGGCATAAACCGCGTTGGCGTTGGGGGGTCCACAACCACACAAATTCACCTTTTTCGAATGAAATGGCATCGTGGCGTCGATTGTACCGCTGCTTGGAGCGATCTTGTGATGCCAGAGTGCGTAGGCGAGCAATTTGTCGGGCTTCTTCAGCCCGGCACAATGTTTCGGCCACTGAGTCATCGGCATGGAGCGTAAATGGAAGAATTGTATCGAGCGAGCTGCGCGGTGATCGAGCGTAGAGCAAGTAAAAAGGTGTGAAGTCCGTGGTCTCGTGCTTCGCTGTATTGTACGCATAGGTGATAAACGGTAAGATTTCATCCCAGTTCTTGTGATTGGACGAGACGTACATTGCGAGCATGTTAGTAAGAGTGCGGTTTGTACGCTCTACAAGGCCGTTCGTCTGGGGATGGTATGGTGTCGAATGTCGGAACTGTGACGTGCAGAGGCGAAGCAATTCTTCCACAGCGTCCGCGATGAATTGGCGACCACGGTCACTGATGATTACGCGAGGTGGACCATGACGAAGAACTACAGAGCGGAGCAAAAAGGCAGCGACGCCGTCAGCCGTGGAAGATCGTATCGCAGCGGTTTCGGCGTATCTGGTAAGGTGATCGACGCACACTATTATCCAGCGGTTGTTGTTCGAAGATCGCGGAAACGGGCCCAACAGGTCGATGCCAACCTGCTCAAAAGGCGTAGTAGGCGGCGCAACGGGGTGAAGAAGGCCCTGCGGGCCGCTTGTCGGTCGTTTGTGACGCTGGCACTTCTCGCAGCTGGAGACGTATTGCTTCGTAGAATGTCGCATTCGAGGCCAGTAAAAACGCTCCTGTGCTCGATGTAAGGTGCGAATGAACCCAAGGTGTCCGGACGTTGGATCATCATGCATAGCACGGAGAACGTCGCATCGAAGACTTTCAGGTACAACCAGTAAATAACGTGCGCCACTTGCTCAGTAGTTTGTCTTGCACAACAGTCCATCACGAAGGCGAAAGCGGCCACTACCTTTGAGATTGCGGGCATCAGCGAACAAAGGGTCTAAAGATAAGTCGTTGAGTTGTTCTCTTTTGAAGATGTTGGCGTCAGGAAACGTGGTGGAGACCGCAGCAAAACACATATCGAAGGTATCTGCACTGTCTTCCGTCGTGGTCATAGGTAGCCGAGAAAGGCAATCAGCGTCCGAATGATGTCTTCCACTTCTATACGAAATGCTGAAGTCAAATTCTTGAAGTCGTAAAGCCCATCGTGCAAGGCGGCCAGAAGGGTCTCGGAGGGTAACAAGCCAACACAACGAATGATGGTCTGTCACAATCGTGAACGGACGGCCGTAGAGGTAACAACGAAACTTCTGGATGGCGAATACAGCCGCTAAACATTCTTGTTCTGTCACCGTATAATTCCTTTCAGCCTTGCTTAGAGATCGACTTGTATAAGCAACGACATGCTCTGCATTATTATGGCGCTGAACAAGCACACCTCCGATGCCAATTCCACTTGCGTCAGTGTGAACTTCAGTAGGAGCACACGGATCGAAGTGACGAAGGATAGGTTCTGATGTCAGTAGAAGCTTCAGTTCAGAAAAAGCAGCGTCACATTCAGGTGTCCACTCGAATGGGCTGTCTTTTCGTAACAGGCTTGTCAATGGGTGAACAACGTCCGCGAATTTGGGCACAAAACGACGAAAGTAGGAACATAATCCCAAGAAGCTGCGGAGTTCTTTTAGTGTCTGGGGTGGTTTGAATGTGCTGACTGCTTCAATTTTGCGGGGATCTGGCCTGACACCATCTTTGTCAACCAGGTGACCGAGAACTAATGCTTGTCGTTCACCAAATCGGCACTTCTTAGAGTTCAAAATCAAGCCAGCCTTACCGACACAGTCTAAAACAAGGCTCAAACGGGCGTTATGCTCTTCGAAGGTACGCCCAAAAATGACGACGTCGTCCAGGTAGCATAAACACACCTCCCATTTAAGACCACGAAGGATAGAGTCCATAAATCTTTCAAAGGTAGCGGGGGCGTTGCAAAGCCCGAACGGCATCACATTAAATTGGTATAGTCCATCAGGCGTCACGAATGCGGTCTTCTCCTTGTCTGAAGGGTGCATAGGTATCTGCCAATATCCTGATCGTAGGTCTACTGAAGAAAAGTACGAAGCCGAGTGCAAGCAGTCAATCACATCGTCAATCCCAGGCAGCGGATATACGTCCTTTTTGGTGAGGGCGTTGAGTCGTCTGTAATCAACGCAAAACCGCCAGGAACCGTCTTTCTTTTTAACCAAGATGACCGGTGCTGCCCACGGGCTACACGACTCTTCGATGACACCCTTTTGCAGCATTTCCTGAACCTGGTCGGCGATAACTTTGCGCTCTGATGACGACACTCGGTAAGGTTTCTGCCGGATCGGATGAGCAGTGCTGGTATCAATCCTGTGCTGAGCGCGAGAACAGGGTAGAGGTCGCGGCTTCTCCTCTTGGCAAAAGTCAAACACAGAAGCATGTCTTCCCAACAGGCGGAGTAATGTCTGCTGTTCGTGTGACCGTAAAGTGGTGCTAATCATGCCTACCATCTGCGACTCGTAAGAACAACTGCGCTCGCAAGTGACTGTACTTTTTTCGCTTTCACAGTTGTTAATGACAGCAATAGAATCTTTAGTGGAATCATCGAACACGCCGAGCTTCATTCCTCGAGGGAGCACAACCGGCATCGGCGAACAGTTCAGTGCCCACAGAAAGGTTGCTCCGGCATCAACGGATACAACACAACGAGGCACTAATATGCCTTTCTTGGCACATTGAACGATGGCAGGCTCAACGACGGCGTCAAAGGATGTGGCAGATACTGGAGCGAATACCGCAACTGACCTCATTGACCACGGTGGCACTGTCTGTTCATCGGAAATAATCAGAGCGTCCTCCGCGGGCTGCGACTCATCGACGAGTGCAGGAACAATTTCACCGCTGACGGAAAGTTCACCAGTTCCACAGTCGACGAAAGCGCCACACCCTTGGAGGAAGTCTATGCCGAGAATAACATCGTGGGTGCAACGCTGTAGCACCAGAAACTCCGTTGGGAACACCTTTCCTGCCAATAAGACGTTAACAGCACAAACACCGACAGGATGAAGCACTTCCCCACCAACACCACGAAATCTTGTCGATTCGCCCCAAGAAAACATAACCTTTCGGCCAATGCGATTTTTGAAAGAACTACTCATAACTGAGATTGCGGCACCAGTGTCCACCAAAGCACTTGCACAAAAACCATCTATTAACACACGTATCTTGTTCTTGGACATCATAACTGGCGGAGGCATCTGAGGCAAATCCTGTTGTGCGACCTGACCTCCATCGGCCGCGCCGGCTAGTTTCCCGGCGGCGGCGGAGATGACAGTCGTCGTCCCGGTGAAGGCGAGCGATGCATTCGGCCAGACGGAGGCGTCAAACTACGGTCGGAAGCGGGAGAACTGCTACGGTGATTCTGTCGGCGTGAGGTACTCCTGAAATAGGCGGACCGATGACCGCTGTTGTGACCAGTGGCCGCTGGAGGAAACGCTGATGGAGAATCATACCGTGAGGTCGGCTCCCTCTGTCGACGACAAAACCGAGCTATATGCCCGGCGACACTGCAACGGTAACCGGTGAACCGGGGATTGGCGGTACACATTGTGCTCCTGGAAAGCATTGCCATTGCGCTGACGTGGGGGTGGCACAAACGTATCTTCGTTCGGGTCTTGATAGGTGTGGGCCGGCTGGCGGGGGTAACTGAAGCGCTGTTCATAGCTCGGCACCGGGTAGTTATTGCGCTGTGGCCTCAGTGGTGAGCCCGAACTGTAGTTGTAGTCATCGACGCCTGCTGCGGCAATTGACACGTGATGGTGAGAGGGATGCAACACGGGTGTAGCTTCGTGCGGCGTCAGGCGAGCATGTCGAGTGAGCTCTTCTCGAACGATCTCACGTATTGTCGACGCGAGATCAAATGGCGTGTGTTCGTCAACACTCGCAACGGTGGTTACATTCGGTAGGCGACCGAACTTGGGAGTGATACGCCGCATCTTGAGGGTCTCGAATGTGCGACAATGGCGTATGACGTCGGTTACTGTGCCAAGGCTCTCTTTGCCGATGAGGAACTGGTATACATCCTCGGCAATGCCCTTCAGTAGGTGGCCAACTTTGTCCTCCTCTGGCATGGAAGGGTTGACGATCTTGCAGAGCTTCAAGATAGCCTCGATATAGGTCGTGCACGTCTCTCCCGGGATCTGGGCTCTCTGCAGCAGCGTTTGTTCCGCTTGTTTTCTCTTTGCTATGGAATCTCCGAAGCACTCCCTTATTTCGGACACGAAGCGATCCCATGACGTGAGGGCATCCTCGTGGTTCTCATACCAGACGAGCGCTGTGTCTGTCAAGAAGAATACTACATTGAACAGCTGTGTCGCCGCGTCCCACTGGTAGTACTTGCTCACCCGTTTGTAGTGTGTGAGCCAGTCGTCCACATCCTCGCCAGATTTGCCACCGAATGTGCGAGGCACTATCATGTCCTGACGCAACCAGGGACCAGGCGCGCCCGAAGCTGGCACCAGCGGTGCTGCTGGGACTGGTCCAAGGCCTGCAGCTGCGGGGATCCGGTTCTCGTCTTCGCCGTGAGACATCTCAACCGCCAGTGGTAACGGGGGCAGTCCAGCAAGGCGGCGGCTTCGGCGTAGATCGGGCGCTTGCAGAGTCGTGTTGCTCAGTTGAGTACCCCGCACCTCCACCACAAAACTGTTACGGTTGAGGGAAGGTTGACTGTGTTTATTTACAGGATGAGAATGAGACACGGCAATCAGGCGTAAAGATGGAGTCCTCAGGCCACACCAGATCACTTCGTCTTCCTTCTCCACATGCCCGGCTCATACCACAGCCCGGCTCATACCGTAGCAATATATATATATATATATATATATATATATATATATATATATATATATATATATATATATATATATATATATGAATGAGGATGCACAGATGAGAAGATGAAGCGAATGAATAATGCTCACACTGATTTGCCTTCCATGCGCACATAATGTGAGCATTATTCATGCACCTAATCTTCTCATCTGTACATCCTCATCATCACCACTCTGGCGTAGGTTGTGGGGTTCAGGCTCGGCGAATAAAAGAGAACTGCGGGCTAAACCTTGCTCCACAAGTGGTGGAGACCGGAAAGTGCCGTCCGGTACCCTAGTCCTCTCCCTTCAGAGGTTCCTCCTCATCTTCCGCTACAAAATATCTCTGGAGCTACGTTCCAGTCACCGCCTATACAACCAGCACTCGGTTATGTGACGAGACGAGCAGACCAACGCGGCTCCGCCCACCACGCCTGCGCCCCTGGGAATCTCTGCTTGGACTGTCACCACCCCTTAAAAGGATCCACCGACGTTCGCTGGCCTTCGCGGTGAAGACTCTGAGGACTGGTTAAAGGAGTACGACCGTGTGAGTGCGCTTAAACGCTGGCGTGATTCTGCGAAACTGTCCCGCGTCCTGTTCTATCTGACTGTGGTCACCAAGACTTAGTTTTTGAGCCATCAGCTGCATTTTGCAGACTCGGCCACCTTTAAGCAGCAGCTCCGTCATATTGCTACGTACCAGTGGTATCGTGGTCCACAAGACGAAGAAAAGGACGACAATAAGATAGACTGGCGCGAGCTGTTCCTATCGGCAGCGCTGCTCGGTGAACCACTTGTAAATACATCTGTTGCTAGTCCTTCGAGTCTCTGTATATATTCCCCGTAACATATTTGGTGGAGCGGTGCGATTTCCGTCCTCGCCACGGAACTCCGCAGCGGGCGTTCGCTCGCGGCTTTCAACATGGCCTCTCAAGACTCGAATGCACCCACTCCGGTCGTCGCGCCTCCTGTCCTGCCTTCCAACCCAGCGGCCGCAACAACTTTCCTGACGCTTCCCGTCTTGAAAGACCCTGGCGTGTTCTCGGGCCTCGAGGGTTCCGACGTCGACCAATGACTGCGCCTTTACGAACGTGTCAGCGCCAGTTACAGGTGGGACCCCACACTCATGCTCGCGAATGTCATCTTTTACTTGGACGGAACCCCTCGTGTCTGGTTTGACACACACGAGCAGGACATTACAAGCTGGGACAGCTTCAAGGAAAAGATCCGTGAGCTTTTCGGAAACCCTTTTGGTCGTCGACAAGCCGCAAAGAATGAATTATCTACTCGCGCGCAAACTTCCACTGAGTCCTACATCAGTTATATTCAAAGTGTCCTAGCACTCTGCCGCAGAGCCGACGAAAACATGTCCGAGCCAGAAAAAGTTGCGCACATCCTGAAGGGTATCGCCGACGACGCCTTTAACTTGCTGGTATTTGGTAACGTTACGTCTGCTGATGCGATCATCCAAGAATGTCGCCGCCTGGAACAGGCTAAAAGCAGACGCATCTCACATCAGTTCCAGCGCCCTCCGAATACCGCAGCGACGTCATCTTGCCTCGACACATATCGTCCTCCAGACACTTGCGATAACTTAACACGACTCGTCCGGCGTGAACTTGAAGCAGCCGCTCCTGCTACAATGCCACCACCGCACCCTGACCACTCTCCTTCATCCCCTTGCCCCTAATTCAAGCAGTCGTGCGACAGGGAATTACCAGCATGGGTATTTGCTCCATTTCGACGCCTCCCCGTACCGACTTCCAGCAACCATTCACGACTCCGCGTCCATTCCCCTCTGGCTCTCCCTCAACATTCCGCAATCCGTCCGCATGGCGAACACATGATGACAAGCCCATTTGCTTCTCTTGTCACCGTATTGGGCACGTTTCTCGCCATTGCAGAAGTCGCTGGGATCCTACTACACAAACTTTCCAGCGTTCTTCCAATGGCCGTCCCGTTTATCGCCATGCGACCAGCCCAGACCACTTTGCCCCTCAGGAACCTGTGAGTGATCCCCGCTACTCCCGCTCACCATCGCCCCAACGTCGCCAGTCTCGTTCTCCCCAGCCCTGCCGACCACCTTCGCCCGCCTTCCCACGACGCTCCTCGACGGAAAACTAAATGTTGCAGCCCCTGGAGGTGGCGCTGCATCAATGGGACTGACCCAAAATCCTCTATTCACCATACAGACGAAACAACCTTATCGATGTACAAGTGGACGGTGTACATGTGACTGCTCTTGTCGACACTGGGGCTCAACTTTCCGTCATGACCACTGATTTTCGCCGAAAGCTCAAGAAAGTTCTCACACCTGCGACGACTAAGTTCATCCGTGTTGCCGACGGGGGAACAGCATCTGTCGTTGGAATGTGCTCCGCTCGTGTAAGCATCGCTGATCGCCACACAGTTGTTCTCTTCGCCGTCCTTGAAAAATGCCCACATGACGTAATCCTAGGCCTCGACTTCCTGTCCGCACATTCTGCCCTCATTGGCTGTTCGGCCAGTACACACCGCTTCCTGCGAAATTAGCTTCCTGCGCAAACCATAAACATTTATCTATTGTGTGATTCCGCTGCAGTGTTTTTTGTTTTTTGTTCATTCGTCCGATTTTGTCTGCTTCCGGTATCTCACGAAGGTCACATGGTTTTGTGACGTGTAAGTGAAGGCAATTTTGTTCGAAGCGATCAAGGAATAAACTTTATTGTTGTGAGTAGCGCCCATGTGTCTAGTGTCTCTTCCTTTGTGTCCTCGTCTACAACAGCGCTAAGAAACTGCCTTTCCAGTACACACCGTCTTCACTTGCCCATAACAGAACCTGCTGCCCCACGGCCGAGTCGCCTCTGCACTGCCCGATATGCTTGCCTTCCAGCCCAAACACTGACCTACGTCGAGTTCGTATCAAGACCACCAGTTCCCGACGGCGACTATGTACTGACACCTATCACCGATTTCCTCATCAGCCGCGGCATTACATTACCGCACACCGTTCTGTCTGTCGCAGGGAACCCCACGTGCCTTCCAGTTGTCAATTTTAGCTTGACACCTCAAGTGCTGCCGCAAGGCATCTCTTTGGCATTGCTGTCCACCTTAGAAGACAACGCAGTGAATACTTTCACGGTGGCCACTCCTTCCGACACCTATGCCCAGCACCAATCCAGTACTTGCCCCGACAGCGCAATTAAGTCGATGATTGCTTCTGATTTAACACCGCAGCAGACTGAGGACCTCCACCGTGTTCTACTGTCGTACATCGACGTTTTCGATCTCCGCGGCCGTCCATTGGGGCAAGCTACTGGTGTGACGCACCGCATAAACACTGGTGATGCGCCTGCTATCGATAGGCGTTCATATTGCGTGTCGGCGACTGAGCGTCAAATTATCCAAAGTGAGGTCGACAAAATGCTCGCCAAGAACATCATTGAGCCATCCTGCAGTCCTTGGGCGTCCCCTGTCGTACTCGTCCGCAAGAAACACGGCACATGGCGTTTCTGTGTCAATTATCGACACCTAAACAGAATTACAAAAAAAGACGTGTACCCTCTGCCACGTATAGATGACGCCCTCGATTGCCTCTATGGTGCCCGCTATTTTTCCTCCATAGACCTACGTTCCGGTAACTGGCAGATTCAGGTGGTAGACATGGATCGTGAGAGAACGGCATTTATCACCCCTGATGGCCTATATCAATTCAAGGTCATGCCCTTCGGCCCTTGTAACGCTCCAGCCACCTTTGAACGAATGCTTTAAATGGTCCACCCGTTTGTGCTACTTGGACGATGTCGTTGTTTTTTCACCTACATTTGAGACTCGTATAGAGCGCCTGTCAGCCGTCTTAGATATCTTCCGTCGCGCTGTCCTGCAGCTGAACTCGTCCAAGTGTCACTTTGGCCGTCACCAAATTACAGTACTCGGCCATTTAGTAGACGCTAACGGCGTACAACCAGGCCCAGCAAAAATCAGCGCAGTCAAAAACTTTCCTGTACCACAATCTGCAAAGGAAGTTCGCAGCTTGCTCGGACTCTGCTCTTACTTCCGACGCTTTGTGAAAAATTTTGCAGACATAGCGAGACCCCTTACGCAGCTCTTCAAACAAGACTTCCCGTTTCCATGGAGCTCAGAAGAGGCCTCTGCCTTCTCCAATCTCATCGCGCTCCTCACTACTCCTCCGCTTTTGGCCCACTTTGACCCTGCTGCCCCTACTGAGATCCGTACCGATGCAAGTGGCCATGGCATCGGCGCAGTGCTAGCTCAACGCCAACGTGGCCATGATTGCGTTATTGCATACGCCAGCCGCCTGCTATCAGCCCCTGAACGCAATTATTCCAACACAGAGCGCGAGTGCTTGGCTCTCGTTTGGGCGGTCGCGAAATTCAGGCCATACCTCTATGGACACCCATTTTCGGTAGTTACCGACCACCACCGCTCTGCTGGCTGAACTCCCTCAAATATCCCTCAGGGCGCCTTGGTCGCTGGGCTTTGCGTCTGCAGGAATTTTCTTACTCGGTCGTGTACAAATCTGGTCGCCTGCACCAGGACGCCGATTGCCTCTCCCGGTACCCTGTCGACGATCCTGATCACAGTGACGCCAACACGGTGCCCTCCATCTTCTCCGTGTCCGCATTCATTCACATTGGGGAAGAACAGAAACGGGACCCACTGCTGCTTGACATCATCAGCCGCGCGGAATCTTCCCCAAACGACGCCTCCGTCAGTCGCTTTGTATTTCAAGAGGGCGTCCTATACCGCCGAAACTTCCGACCTGACGGGCCTGACCTTCTTCTTGTCGTGCCTAAGCATTTACGGCGCAGTGTCCTCGCTGAACTTCACGATGCACCCACAGCTGGACACCTTGGCGTATATCGTACGTATGAGCGCGTACGGCGACGTTTCTTCTGGCCAGGCCTTGCTCGCTCGGTACGCCGATACGTCGCTGCGTGTGAGTTATGTCAACGTCGCAAAACTCCGTCGCTGCTACCTGCTGGCCATCTTCAACCAGTAGACATACCCACGGAACCGTTTCACCACGTTGGGTTATACCTGCTTGGTCCTTTTCCCGCATCAACATTGGGAAACAAGTGGATAGCAGTGGCCACTGATTATGCTACACGCTACGCTATTACGCGAGCTCTACCGACGAGTTATGCAACCGACGTTGTTGACTTCCTGTTACGGGACGTTATACTGGTTCACGGTGCCCCAAGACAACTGCTCACCGACCGTGGCCGTACGTTTCTCTCTCAAATCATCGCCGACATCCTGCGTTCACCAACGACCTCGCGGAACGGTTCAATCGCACGCTTAAGGACATGCTCGCTATGTATGTGTCGCCGGACCACCGAGACTGGGATATTGCCCTACCCTACGCAACTTTCGCGTATAACTCATCGCGCCACGACACAGCAGGCTTTTCACCTTTCTACCTATTGTACGGAAGAGAGCCGACATTACCAATGGACACCATCATTTCATCCAGTACCTCGTCCACCAGCGAGTATGCTCATGACGCTATCGCGCGAGCCGATCGTGCCCGTCAGCTCGCTCGCGCTCGCGTGACGGCGTCGCAGAGCAACCAAAGACGTCGGTATGATGCCTCACATCGAGACGCACATTTCGTTCCCGGTACCCTTGTGCTACTCTGGTCCCCTAATCGTCGAGTGGGCCTATCTGAAAAACTTTTGTCACGTTACACGGGACCTTACCGTGTACTGCGTCAAGTAACACCGGTCACCTATGAGATTGGCCCCATCTGTCCCTCGTCATCTGTTGTTCGGTCCAGTGATGTTGTTCACGTCTCACGGCTCAAGCCCTACAACACGGCTTCTGAAAACGACCTTTAAAGCTCCGGGACGGTGCTTCCGCCGCCGGGGGTCATGCTACGTACCAGTGGCATCGTGGTCCACAAGACGAAGTAAAGGACGACAATAAGATAGACTGGCGCGAGCTGTTCCTATCGGCAGCGCTGCTCGGTGAACCACTTGTAAATACATCTATTGCTAGTCCTTTTGAGTCTCTGTATATATTCCGCGTAACAATATCGTTGCGAACCCTTCTGCTCCTACAGACATCGCCAAACGAGCGTGACCAGTACTCTGGTGAGTCCTACACTTCGTACAAAGAAGACGTCCTCGCCCTTTGCCGCCGCGCCGACAGCTCGATGGCGGAGAATGACACGCGTTCGCCAACTGCTCGAGGGCATAGGTGCCGTGTCATTCAATCCCCTTGCTGCAAAGAACCCCACCACAGTCGCGGATATCACCAGTACGTGTCGGCGCCTCGACGATCTTCATCTTATACGGTTGCAACCTGACACACCTCATCTCGGGGCAACCAACGATCCGCGAGGAACTGCAACTAAAAGCTGCCTCGTGCTCTTTCGAGCTCCTTACCACGCCTTCTCGAGGCAGCCTCCGCAACATCGTGAGGGAGGAAGTAGCGTCCATGACGTGTGCTAAGTCCTGAGCTCGCATCCCACACCAACGCCCACCTACGCTCAGGTTGATGCTCTCGCGTCACCTTCCCAGCACTCGCTGCTGCATGGGTCAACACTGCCCGCTTCGCTCAATGCTCTCACACCGAGGGCAACACTTCAGTCTTTCAATGTCTGGCGTCCATCTCGACCGGTGTGTTTATTATTGCGGAATCCGCGGCCACATTTCAAGGTTTTGCCGACGACGTCAACAAGACGAACGGCGCGGCTATGACGTGTTTGAAAGGAATGGGTTCGCCCCTGTTCCAAAAGGTCGCCATTTGTACCAACTTTACCCACGTAACTCACCATCTCCGCAGAACTTCGACGCAGCCGGAACTTTCTGTTGCTCACGTCGTCGCCCTTCATCGCCTATGCACCGCTCCTCTTCTCCCCTTCGCTCGCCTACCACGGCATCAGTTCATCGCCCGGAAAGCTGAACAGTGCAGCTTCAGGAGGGAAAGCTGTATCTCACACACTGCATCACACTCCTTCAGAACGCCGCACAAATGTACTTTCAGTTTGTGTTGACGGCCTTGGTGGATACGGGTGCATCGCTTTCTGTTATTAGTGTCGACTTGGCTTCCCGCTTGCGAAAAGTGAAGGCACCATGTGATGGCCCTGCCCTTCGCAGTGTTAATGCAGTTTTTGTTCGGCCCTCCGGTGTTTGCACAGCGCGAGTCTTGATTGAGAGCATCCTTGACCACACAGTTTCTCGCTCTGCCTTCGTGTACTAACACGCTCATTTTGGGATGAGAC
The DNA here is from genome assembly GCF_013339695.2 of Rhipicephalus sanguineus. Lineage (NCBI taxonomy): Eukaryota > Metazoa > Arthropoda > Arachnida > Ixodida > Ixodidae > Rhipicephalus > Rhipicephalus sanguineus. The sequence continues at coordinate 137,987,100 of NC_051186.1, forward strand.
TTCCTCTCATCAGCTTCAGCTGTGATATCGTGCCGTCAGAAAGACATTCACATGACAGATATCGTCAGATATCGATGCTCATAGCCTGCGCTTCGTGACGACTGCTGATTCTTTCATTCCTCCAGGCAATGAGCATATTCTCACACTGAAATCAGATGCGATCATAAATGGTGATGTGTTCCTTGCACCGTGCGGACACTAAATATCTGGCGGGCTTACCATTCCTCCTAGCCTGGTGCGGTTTCACGATGGCAGAGCTTTGGTCACGGCAGTTAAGCCTACTTCTTCACTTGTTGCGCTACCCCAGGGCACCGCTGTGATTTGCTATACAGACACCGAACCACTTTCTCTGGTGACCCTCCACGCACAATCGCCATCTTTATGTACCAGTACTGATGGCCATGCTACAACGGCTGCTTTGCCGCACTAAATCCTGATATCACAGCAGCGCAAAAGGAAGAACTTTTAGCTCTGCTCCAAAAACACAGCGCTTCAATTGATGTCCATTCAAGGCTCCTGGGTCGCACTTTAGTCACAATGCGTCGCATTGAAACCGACGACAATTCAGTTGTACGCCGCCGCCCATATCGTGTGCCTTCCGCTGAGCCGAAAATCATCGAGGACAACGTTGCTGATATGCTCAAACGAGACGTCATGCGGTCATCGTCCAGTTCTTGGTCATCCCCTGTGGTGTCGGTATGGAGGAAGGACGGTTCTGTGCGATTCTGCGTCGATTATCGGGCCCTCAATAAGATCACACGCAAAGACGTGTACCCGATGCCACGAAAGACGACGCACTTGACTATCTCCAGGGTGCTCAATTTTTCTCCAGCCTGGATTTCGGATCTGGGTATTGGCAAATACCTGTCCATGAACCGCACAAGGATAAGATCCAAAAAACGGCAGGAAGTGGAAGATGGAAGCTGCGATGACAAAATCCGTAAACGGGGGGTGGGTGCTCGAGCCGACGTTTCGACAATTGGACTTGTCTTCTTCAAGGCTGGAACTGATTTGCTTAGCTATCGTGTCTATATGCTTCGTGCCCTCTCCATCAAATGGGAGAAGGGTTTTTTTCTTCATTTTTTTTATCGCGTTCCTTATGACTCACCCAGTCGTCACGGTGACCTCTCCCCCCTCCCCCACCCCTTCTCCCTTCTCGTGGAGAGAACACGAAGCATATACACACGATAGCTAAGGAAATCAGTTCCAGCCTTGAAGAAGACAATTCCACTTCTCGAAACGTCGGCTCGAGCACCCACCCCCTGTTTACGGATTTTTTCACAAGAATAAGATGGCATTTGCAACACCAGACGGGCTGTACGAATTCAGCATCATGCCTTTTCGTTTATGTAATGCTCCTGCCACGTTTGAACGCATGATAGACACAGTTCTACGCGGCCTTAAGTGGAAAACCTGTCTGTATTATCTAGATAACATTGTCCTTTTTTCTTCGACTTTTCGTCACCATCTTCAGCTTTTGGACGAAGTTTTGACGTGTATTTCAACGCTGGACTTCAGCTAAACACAAAGAAATGCCATTTCGCCAGCAAGAACATCAGGGTGTTGCGCCACCTGGTGAGCAAAGAAGGCGTTCGGCCGAGTTTTGACAAGCTTGCTGCCGTGATAGGCTTCCCTCATCCGTAAATTAAGAAGCATCTACGAAGTTCCTTGGGCCTCATCAGCCATTTTGCTGCCATCGCGTCGCCACTGCACAAGCTGCTGACATCAGGATCTGCGTTCACTCTGACCGACGACTGCGAGCGTGCTTTTCAAGCCCTCAAGCATGCCGTAGCATCCTACCCCGTTCTGTGTCACTTCGTCGAGAACGCATCCACCTGTTTGCACACCGACGCTAGTGGCCATGGGATTGGTGCAGTTATTCTACAGCGGGATGGCAATTCACGAGAGAGAGTTCTTGCGTATGCCAGTCGTGCTTTTACGGCTGCCGAGCAGTACTCGATAACAGAGCAGGAATGTCTTGCTGTCGTTTGGGCCATACAAAAACTACGACCATATCTTTACGGACGCCGGTTCACAGTAATTACAGATCATCACGCATTATGCTGGCAATCTGTATTGAAAAACTAGCATGGTCGCCTGGGCCGTTGGGTATTCCGTCTGCAAGAGTACGATCCTGACGTCGTCTACAAGTCCGGCAAGAAACACGAAGATGCCGGCGCTCTCTCTCTCGCTACTCCCTGCCACTATCATCGCCGACTACGCTCTTCCCTCGCTCGTAATGTGATCACGATGATGCGTCACCCCGTACCTTGTCCCAACTAACCGTTACTAACATGCTGCCTTCCACACACTACGCTCAATTCGCCTCGCGCCAGCGTGATGATCCGTACTGCAACCGCACTATCGAACGGCTAAGTTGCAGATTGCTTCCGTCTAATTCCAGATTGCGTCGAGAACTACGGCAATTTAAGTGCGATAACAATGTCTTACATCGTTACGTTTACGTTACCGATGAACACCGACGGGTTGCAGTTCTTCCACGTTCGCCACGTCACCATGTCCTCGAAGCCTTTCACGACGACCCATGTGCAGGCCATTTGGGATTACAGAAAACACACAGCCGCGTCAGGAGGCGCTTCTTCTGGCCTGGCCTCTACCTTTGTGGCCAAGTACGTTGCATCTTGCGCTCTGTGGCAATGGCCAACTTCGTGCCCCGCTGGCCTATTGCAACCCATCCTGTGTCCCGAGACAACTTTGACCATCGTTTGGCTATACCGAGTCGTTGGACAGGCCTAGTTTATCCTCGCTGGGATAGACCCCACTACGCCAGCAGCTCATCGATGGTTCGTGAGAGCTGGCAATCACCTGGCACGGTGCGCAGAGACTGCTCCTTGAGTACAAGTTCTGCCTCAGATGTCGCCAAATTCTTACTCAGAGCCATGTATTGCGTCATAGTGCACCTGCTGAGTGATCCTGCTGAGTGATCGCGGCAAGACCTTCCTGTCCACCATCATTGGAGGCCTACTGAGAACTTGTGGCGCAGGCCATAAGACGACGTCAGCCTACCGCCCTCAAACGAATGGGTTAACAGAGAGATTTCATAGCACACTAACAGATATGTTATCGGTGTATATTGGTCCCAAGCACAACTGGAATACAATTTTGCCTTTTGTGATGTTTGCCCACCACACCGCCGTCCAACGAACTACTGGCTACTCTCCTTTCTACTTCGTGTGCGGCTGTTCAGCGATATTCACCGTCGATCTCTCTTTCTTAAATATACCAACTGACACTTCGGCAACGATATACGAGTAGTTTGTCTCAAGACTTGACGAATGTCGGCAACGTGCTCACCTCAATATAGAGGTCACTCAGCAAGATCTCAAACAACTCTACGACAGCTCTCATCGCGACGTCTCCTTCAGCCCTGGGGATGAAGTGCTGCTTTAGACGCCTATTCATACTCCAGGATTGTGCGACAAGTTTCAGTCAAGCTTCACTGGGCCCTATATAATCACTGAACAAACGTCCCCAGTGAACTATCGTGTCACTCTCGCTGAACCTTCTTCGAATCGTCGTTGTCGTGGTTCTGAGCTAGTTCATGTTTCACGTCCGAAGTCGTTTGTTTGGCGTCCCGTTTCCATCTAAGACGTGGCGCGGGCTGGCCGCTCGCGCACCGGGAGGAAATTAGTGTGACCACATTCATGCGTTTCATCTGTACATACTCATCAGCACCACTGTGGCCTGGGTTGTGTGGCTCAGGCTCGGCGAAGAAAAAAGTCACTGTTTCGCCGCAAGGGCGAAGCAATGAATGCAATAGCAAGAAACCAAAATGTCACGAAGAACCAGAAGCAGCTCGATACTTGCAGCGTGCCGCTGAAGCACAAAGAAGGACGCCCTAAACAAACGCACAGGCATGCACAGGGCAACAGTGAACTAACTGTCACAGTTGTTACGCCTATGTGCTTGAGCAACGCGCTGCAAGTGTCGACAATGGAGAATCAGACGCTTGTTTGCTTGCTTGCTTGCTTGCTTGCTTGCTTGCTTGCTTGCTTGCTTGCTTGCTTGCTTGCTTGCTTGCTTGACCCTTAATTCCTGGCTCTTACCCAGTACGGGGGATTGGCCATGAAACCGGCTGTTAATATAAGTGGGGAAATTTAGAATTTAGACGCTCTTATATATTTCTTCTTCTTTTAAACTGCGACGCGTGGAGTGACCCTTTGCGTCTCCTACCACAGGGGGTGTCTGATGCAAGGTGTGCCCGGCGTTCTTTGTCTTTTTTTTTTTCCACATCCCGAATGGCTACAGAAAATGGCCACTTTGTCGTGCGCGTCTCAAGTATGGATATCTCAAGGGCAGTATTCGAAATGAAAGAAAATTAGGAGCGCTACGTCTGCAAGAGCCGACACTGGAGAATCAGATGCTCTTACGTATTTCTTTTTCTTTTAAACTGTGGCGCGTGGAGTTACGCCCTGCGTCTCCAGCCACACGGGGGCGTCTGATGCAAGGTGTTCCTGGTGTTCTTTCTTTTCATTTTCCTTCCACAACACGAGGGCAGTTTTCAAATTGAAAGAAAATTAGGAGCGTTGCGTGATAGAATACACGCTCACGCTCCTTCGAGATTTGCCTACCGCCAGCGGTACATGGTGGTGAGCAAATCTCGGTAATAGCTCGCTGTTATTTCACCGGCGCATGCGTGGGGTTTGGCTGAGTTGTCTAACGCAGTGCGCTGGGGAGCGAGGGGTTGCTGGTTCGAATCCGCAGTCCGGTACTTCAGGATTTTTTTCTATATACATACATTTATATATATATATATATATATATATATATATATATATATATATATATATATATATATATATATATATATATATATATATATATACATACATATCCGGGACATGACGGCGTCGACAGACGGCAACGGCAAAAACCAGCCGAGAGTTTCCATATAATTGCTATCGCAATACGAGTCTTGCGGGGGCTAAACGTTGCGTCACAATGTATATATAAGTGTGCGTGTGTGTTTGTGCGTGCGTGCGTGCGTGCGTGTGTGTGTATGTGTGTGTGTGTGTGTGTGTGTGTGTGTGTGTGTGCGACGCTAGATGCGGGGGACGTGCCGTCACTCATACGCCACACCTTTAATTCGATTTGACGCGCAGTTCATCGTCGCCTTCTACAACCGTCACTGCTTTCTTTCGTCAAAGGATTACACCTTCCCCCAAGGAATGTGCGAGTTAGAGCACTGCACGGGCCGTGATTCCCGGCCCGGGCCCGGCCCGGGCCCGGAACTCGTTCAAGTTTACCCGCCCGTACCCGGCCCGGTGACTCAAAGCGAGGCCCGGGCCCGCCCCGAACCCGAAAAAATCTTTCGCTTACCCGGCCCGGCCCGACGCGACCGCAGATCAGGCCCTACATAGGCCCGAGCGAATAATCTAGGTGGTGTTGCCCGTACATGGAATCGACAGCAAGACGTCTCAAGTGACAAATGTATACTCTCTGTTCGTGCATGTTTCGCTAACAATTATACTTTAACCTACGGTAATTTATTGTAAAAAGCAGCTCATGGTGGAAACATGTAGCTGAGAGGGGGGTACGATGAACGTTTGTTCGGACGCCTAATTCTTCTGCAAATTGGGATCATCAAGAGCGCTTTGTAGCACATATTGTAGCAAGGAAAGTGATTGACACAATGAGCTCAGTTTTAATATGCAGCCCAATATTTGTTTTGATTGCACGCTGTATTGAAATTTAAAGCATGCTCTAACGAAAAAGTGAATCTTGCACTCTTCTGAAGAAGTAGCACCTGTCTTCACCATAGTAGCGCCTTGCCACAGCAAAAGAAATAGACGAAAAAAGTCATATTTAGTAACTTCGTTGTAAATAAACTGTCCTAAATAAAAATTATAACGAACCGCGTGCACCACGCGTACTTTTAGTAATACGTATATAAGCAGCCCAAAGGGAGAACAAAAAACTATTTTTCAAAGTATACTTTTCATATATCACACCACTGCTAGTACAGTTTTTTTTTGTGTGTGGCATAGTTTATAGTTTATTTTTTCCCATGTTATTTTCCCAAAAATTAAATTATCAAGAGATTCCGGCTTGAAGCACGCCATGCGCTGTTGCATCACATATGCAGCCGCGCTAAAGTTTCTTGCGCTGCTTGCGCTAGCCGCAGGGGCGCACATCTGCCTTGCGGATTGTGAAGGCGTCAGCAGCCGTTCTTACCTCCCACCACTGGACAAATTTCGCATATATTTGTGGACCTCTGCGGAATGAATATAGTAGCTGTCCACCTCATCCCTTTATTTCTCCCGTTCCCGAATAACGAGCCACTCTTCAATATTATGTTTAAAACTCCTCCTTGAGGGCTTCTTCCAGTTTTCAGCAGTGTATGTTATGCACGGTTTGCACTATGCTGTTTTTTTTTCATGTTCTGATGGTGTGTGCCTTCCTAACGATGTTGTACCGGCAGAAGGTGGCCATTGGACTATGCGGAGGACTGGCTGGAGACGGACGAAGCTATTTCTGTCTATTTTCGGGGTTCGTTCCAGTTTGGTAATAAAGGCGCGAATAAGCTTCTCGACGCTCACTCATTGGATGAATGTGGTTCTACGTAAGGGAGAGATCACCCGGTACGGTGGACCTATGCTCATCCTGCACATTCCAACTCTATTGCGGTAGTATCATGTAGCTCTCTCGGGCTGCATGTGGCCCGCGGATCTCTCGCTGTCTTCGTCCAATTGTTTTTCTTTATACGTACGTTCAGGAGCTACACAGGCATGACAGGTCTAAAGCATTTTTTTCGTGAGGCACCCCCTGCGGTCACCATGTGTTGATACATAACCGAAAAACAAAACTATATTTCAGAATCGGCCGTCAGTTTTAGTCCATTTGGAGATAGGTATCTATATGTTGTTGGAATCCTGCCGCCAAATCCCCTTCAGAGATGACCCATATATGCGATATGGGAAAGGTCTTCTTTCAAATGGCAACGTGGGCAGACATTCTGTCCACCCGATCCCCGCTTCTACCTTCGTCACTGTCCTGGTCCTGGTGGGAGTAAATTTTCGTGAATGCGGCCTGTTAGCTGAGGTGAGTTCGAGAAGCCTGATAGAGCGTAACAAGACGACAGCTCAGACGTTAACTATGTGGGCACACAAAGCAGGCTGTGCATATCTATCTCCCGTCACGTGACCACTGGGAGCCGTGAAGGAAAAAGAATGTATATAACGATACCCCGCGCAGTCCTTGCGTTTTAGTGAAGGGCTGGGACTTTCAAGAACGTTTCTCCGCTTTGGAGCTGTGTGACTGTTCTTGCAATTAAAAGTTAGAGGTACAAATTTATGGTATTACATTTCTTACTGCGATTACAAAATAACATTTGAGACATAAAATAATAGCGAATGCAGCCAATAAAGCACGGAATAGAGAGTTGTTAACCATATAAGCGTCTCATCTATTTACTTTTAGCTCGCCCGTTTCAGATAAATCAGGTAGCCCCATATGCAAGAAGCAAGAGAAGTTCATTACTTGACCCTCAGAAAACTTCTTCAAATAGCCTGCCCCAGATAAAAAAAACGTTTTTTTTGTTTTTCGAGATAAAATGTGGAACATACCTGTATGCACAGCGCATGTGTAATAAACTTAAAGGGACACTACAAAGAAAAACGATTTGTGTATTATCAGAAAATTACCCTTTTAAAATTCCAAAATCACGCTCGCCGCGACAAGACTTAGTAAGCTAGAAAACGAGCAAAAAGAAAATGCGGGTAGTGACGCCACCTTGAAAGTTGCACAGCAAGCGCCATGACGTCATAGATTCTGACGGCGTCTACTGGGGCCTACTTAGTTCCTAATCGGTAAAAATGAAGTACATTGACCTCATACATACATCAACATATCAAATTTGAGAAAATTTTGTTGAGCGAATGTCGCCAAAATACGACTAGTACACTTTGAAATCCATGACGGGCCGCGCAGAGATTTTGGAGCGAAATTTAAAAATGGAACTCTGACAGATTTTTCCGCTATATATAAAATTATGATGATGAATGACATTCGAGTTCTCAGAGTACACTTTATCAGCCTAAACCGATTCAGTGGTTCACTTTATTGTCCCTTTAAGAACTGAGCAAAGTCTCAGCAAAGTCTTCTTTAAGAACTGAGCAAAGCCCGGAGCTCCAGGCCCGAGCCCTGCCCGGGCCCGCCGTGAAAACTACTTTACCCGGCCCGGCCCGGCCCACGGGCCTGGCCGGGCTCGGGTTTTCGGGTAGGCCCGAGCCCGTGCAGTGCTCTTGTGCGAGTTACAATTAACAACAAAGAAACTATCGAGGAGACACTGATAAGTGAAATGATCACTGATCCCTGCGTCATAGCGATCGGTATAACACGAATCGGTATATGCGATCTTGTACAATGTCAATTATTGTTTGGCTGGTATAGCACCGCTTGATCAGGACGCACCCACGTTGACACCTAGTGGCACATCTCCATACCGCGGACTAACGCTCATTATCATAATTTAACCCACATTTAACCCTTGCGGTAGCTGAAGTTGTCAAGATACACCTGGACACCGCTTATGATGAATCCCGAGCAAAGATGGCATCAACAAGCACATAGTAAACGCTGACACTTGATTTGCACTCCTTCAAAGCGCCGTGAAACGCGAAGAGAAATGCGACGAGCGTCGTGTCTTCCTTCGCCTGGCCGTCAATTCTCACATGGTGAGCGGGGAACGTGGTGCGACAGCCAGGTGAGCGTCGGAGAGCTATTTTTCTATACGGATGGTTGCTATGAGCGAGGCTTAGGCTAAAGCAGCCACTTCGCGGTGTGTTAAAGCGTTCACTAAATTACACTTCTGCACTTGAAACCTTCCGAATGGGATGGTCGTAGCAACGGTTCGTTGCCGGAGCTACCTGCGGAGGCAACGAAGTTTTTCTGTTTTTTTGGGGCCTTGTGGCCCACATGTCACCGCCCCGTTATAAAGGGGACGCTCATAGCATCCATCCATCTATCCAAGAGCACTGTGACAGGAAAGTGTGAACGATAAAAGCCGCGTTCATTAATCTTTTAAGTGTTCCGCGGTAGCTCAGTGGGCTAATCGCTCGCCAGCGATCGTCGTGGACCTAGACGTTGTGGATTCGAGTCCTGTCAACGGAACGTTTTCTTATAGTTTTATTTTTTTCCATCTGATGGCGTTCGCTTTTTTACGTATTTCCATGACGGAAATACGTCATGAAAGTCTTCGTGGACCTCGGCAGAAAACGCTTTCGTGTTAAACCGTCAAAGTGTTCACAGTAGAGGTCCAAAGCCACCTACAGAGCTCTGGCGCGCGAAGCTGGCTGTTGCGCTGTGGACGGCATAAGCATGTCTTGCACATGGAAAGTGGCAATGACTCGGTTCGTGGACATGCCACAACTTAGTAATAATGGAGCCCCTTGAATATAGGAAGGTTCAATGTTGTAGACATCGGATTCCTTGCTGTGACTGGCACACAGGCTGTTTGCTCTTTCAGTTTCCGTGCTCGTTGACAAAGGCTGATGGGACAATTTCTGTGACCTTTCGGAATGCAAAGAATGATTTGGCGTCCTTTTCGTCGTTTTCTGTGGTGACACACATGTCTTGATCAAATGCGTAGTCTTGATGTGGGGCGTTGAAAGAGCGACGTTCTTCTGTACGAATATGCCTTGAATTTGGTGTCTTGGTTGTCCTAAGTGATACATCTTGAACTTGTCTTCGCTTCAGTTGGCTCGCTTCCAAACGTCTTTCTGATTGTGCTTCTGACATTTGTAGTTGTCCTTGTCGGAGTGCCTGTTGCTGTCACTTAATTTAGTCAATTTGCTTGGGTTCGCCTTGCTGATGATGCTGCGGAAATTGCTGAGGTGGCAGCCCTTTTGGAGCATATTATTGATTCTGTTGGCAACTTGACGTAGAGTCCGCTTGGTAGATGGTGCAATGCTTTTCAGGCAGTGTTGTTGGTGCAAGCTCTTCAGAGGCTCATGCGACGCCCTTCATTGTGGATTCTTCTGGCACCTGGCAACGTACGAGGTTCGATACATCCGAGCTTTCTGTGTTGCTTCGACTCTGGTGGGCGCGGACGGTTGTACTGCAGCAAGCGTGGTTTGATCAGAAGTCCCTATATGCTCTTAATTCTGTAAGGTTCGTCGATTCTGGGGCGCCTTGAATTGCTTTAATCTTGCCGATGTCGGGTAGGTCCAGTCAGCGGAAACCTTGTCCCCCAAGTACATGACAGGTTTGCGAAAAATGTTCATTTCACTTCCCTGAGGGTTATGTTGTTGTGACTCAGCCGCTCCAACACCTTGTCCACTGTGTTTTACCAATCATCTCTGCTGCATCCAGCGACAATGACATCGTCTATGTAGCAGCCGACTTCAGGGATGCCTTCTAGCACTTTATCCATCATTGCTTGAAATATAGCTGTTGCACTTGCAATTCCAAACGGTAGTCGTTAGAACTGAAACAATCCAAGATGTGTATTGGCAGTCAGCAACGGTCTTGCGTACTGACTAAGCGGAACTTGCTGGTAAACGGAGGATAGGTCTAACACAAAAAAAACCTTGCCACTTACAAACATCGAGTACAAATATTTCGGAAGAGGGAGTGGGTACGAATCTGTGTTCAGCACTTGATTTATGGTTACCTTATAGTCTCCGCGAAGGCTTATCCCGCCTCTCTGCTTAGGAACTACCACAACAGGTACCGCCCAATCGCTCTGCACTACTCCTTTTATTATACCGTTTTCTTCCAATCGTTGCAGTAATGCGGCGACTTCTTGATAGCAAATGGAATTGGCCGTCTTTTGCAGTACAGTGGCCTACTGTTTGCTTTTATAGCAACGTAAGCTTCAAGGTTCCTCACTGCTCCCGGCGCGCTACGAAATACCTTTGGAAACTTCTGTCGTTGCAAATTCCCTTTTATTGCGACAGCAATTATATGGACAGTCTCGGCTGGCTTTTGTCCATATCCGTCGCCGTCATTCACCGTATATGTATAAGTATGTATATATATATATATGTATTAAAGTCTCAAAGAAAAATAATTTAGAAAAAGGCTTCCGAAGCACGGAATCGAACCAGGGACATCACGCTCCGCAGCCCGTGGCGCTAGCCACAGGCCAAGATGTACTTAAACGCGTGACTACGCCACGAAACGCCGATCCTCCAAGGAGCTAATGGCGAGCGTTATATACACACACTTTAACCCGCTGGCCGGACTCGGAGACGGCAGGCGCTTATAAGCGTTTCTTCATTGCCAGCGAGATGGCGCGAGGAGCTCAACGAAGTTTAAACAAAGGTCTTTCGTTTGCTGCAGCGGCCGCGTTTGCGAAAGGAGCGCGCTGTTCAAACAGAAATAAGTAACAACTGCCACATTGAGTTCGCGCTCGTCATGTGTGTGCCTGTTCATTCGTTTCGTGCGTCCTGCTTTATGTTTTAGCAGTGCGCTTCAAGTATCGAGCTGTGACGCATGATAGTTCGCGCTCGTCCTGTGTGCGTTCTTTTCGTGCGTCCTTTGGGCTCGAGCGACGCGCTGGCAATTTCGAGCTGCTTTCCGTTCTTCGCGTTAGTTTCCAATTTGTTGCTATCGCATTCATTGCTTCGCCGCTGCGGCGAAACTGTGACTTTTTATCTCTTCTCCAACCGCGTACACTGTTTTCCAGTCAAGCTGCAATTTTTCTATCCAGTCGCAGCCAAGAAGCGTTGGCAGATCCTTGTTCTGATCCTCTACCACTTAGAGCGGCAGCGTCCGCTGCGTCCGATGTGTTCTACCCTGACATGTGTTCTACCCGATGTGTTCTAACTTTCTTCGTCTTTATGTTCTTGATCCTGCCATGGCGCGCACTTTGAACACCCGCGCACGTCACTCATCACAAAAGCCCCCTTTCATTAGGTTTTTTTTTATATAAAAAAACTGCTGGCACGTGCGCGGTATGTAATTCACAACACTACACATGTGCACTCTGAAGAGTTCCTGCTGCGAGACGTCCTGTGCCTGTGGACACGCTGAGCTGTCGGGCTTTGGGCGCGAGCTCGGCGTGGGTGTCCGGCCAGGACGCGGCTACGGCGTCGGTGCCTCCTCTTGGACTAGGAGCCTGGGAAGGCTGTTTCTACCAGTGTTCAACGCGCTTTTCTCCGAAACCGGTCTTCCACTACGGACCTTGGTGAGACCAACGCTCGTACTTCGTCGCTCCGATAAACGTAGGAACTGCTAGTTTAGGACTGACTTCAGGGTTTAGTTGTATATTGTTATTTTGGGTTTCTGTCAGTGTGATGTGTGCTCGTTCCCCATGTATGTATTAAATGTTGTGTGCAAACGGCCTCGTCCTTTCGTGGGTGTCTGTGGATACGCATCAGACATCCATTGAATAAGAACCTGCACGTTGAGAGAGTTAACAACGTAACATTGGCGCCCGCGACAGGACGAGGCCGTTTGTAAACATTGTTCGCGGGTCAAAGCTATTCCTGAAAGATGAGCATGGAAGAATTAGCAGCCTTGGCATTGCGCGTGGGTTTAGAGGGCGCGGAGTTGAAAGCTTGGTTTGAGGAGCGAGAAACTCGAGTGCTTGAGCAGAGGGCTGCAGAACGAAGGGCAAAGAAAGAGAAGCTCGAATTGGAACTAAGGCATCAGAAGGAACAGCTCGAATCAGAACGGAGAGCACTTCAAAAGCGGCTGGAACTCCCAGTGCATAAAAAGACGGCATTGGACAGGTGGAGGTGTGACGAAGTTCACGCGTGCTCCGAAACCAGTTTTTGCGGGAGTGAGTTGGAGTATTTCAGTAAGACTGTCTTCGAACCTCGCCATAGTCTCTTGTTAGAGCCAGGAACTCAGGCAGAGAATGGCATGAAGGTGGATAGTCAGAAAGCTGGGAACAATGTTTTTGAGCTCGATGGAGCAGAGGAAAGCCTAGGGAGCATGGAACAAGGAAGCTCCGTTCAGAATAAGTTGTGTTTTGGAACCTTTGGTAGGCCGAGCACATTTACTAGAGAGGTAGGATTACCTCCAAATAGCTCTGTTGAAAGAGCTCTGTCACGTATTCAGGGTGATGGCGACGAATACCATAAAGAAGGCTCCGATATGGTGGCCGCGTATTCTTGTGTAGCGCGGGATGTGGTATCAGGTGCCATAAGCATGGTCAAAGATCAAGTGAACAACTCCCTCTTAAAGAGAAAGTGTGTGACATCTCGGTATAGCGCATATGCTACTTCTTTGGGAGAGCTGGATGAGAGGGCAGAAGCACTTATTAAAACAAGCAGTATCGAGTCGGAGGCGCGTTTGTTAGTACATGCTGACATGGCCTCACGCGGTGACTTGACTGGAAAGGTCAAAATTGCTGAAGAAAGAGCCGCTAAATTGGCTGATGAGCTTGAAGTTGTTAGTAGAGCGCCAGTGCAGTGCTCTTTGAGCAAAAAGGAAATCGATGTGTCAGTTGTGGTGTCCTGTGAGGCAGAAGACCTTTCCTTTGAGAGAATGAATCCCAATTCAGCTTATCGGGTAAGACAAGGCGTCGACGTGCCTAAAGCAGAGATTCGAACGCTCTTCACTCGGCACGCGTGGAAGCAACACGATCACATGGATTGGGATGCTTGCTTGTTTTGGGCCATCAGATCGGCCGGGCGTCCGAATATCATAGAGATTCACAGACAGATGTCTGGACGCGAACGCTGCCGAGCGTCACCGGTGCTTGGCGGCAAATAGAAGGTCTATGCCGTTCGTCTCATTTGGGACGCAGTCACTTGAGCGTCGAAGGGAATAACCGGTGGCTTTTCTGGATTTTGACTATCCGCCTCGTGCATCGGTATGGTGGCGCCACCACTCGGCTCAGGCGGCCGTACCCTCTGCCAACCCCCCATAGGATCCCATGCATTTTGAATGAAGTTTGCGATTTCGTTGCGCAAAAACAAACTAGCGCCATCTCTCGACAATATGCCACACCGACGACGCAACACTTCCTCTTGCTTCCACCGATACGCGATGCTCCTAGGTGACCCCTCTCTCCACTTTCTTTTATTTCTTTCGGTGGCCGTGAGAGCGCGTGCTGTGCACTGTGCAGTAGGGCACCCGACAAGACCGGCTAGGCTCGTCGCTTTCGTCGCGTCTTCCTTGAACGTTGCAACGTTAATATTGTGTTAAGGCGGTGGCCACACGTCGGACGATGAACCCTGATTTCGTTCAGCTGCCATCTCATCAACGGCAATGTTTCAGACGCGTCAATTGTTTACTTTTGTCCGTTGGTTGCGGGACAAGATGGCCTCCTGCAAGACCGCGTTTTTCCAAGTCAGCTGTGTGTGTAGTTCTAGGCGTCGTAGCAGTTTGATGACGCGAGGACGTCAACTGGTGCTACATCGTGGGAACCGCTGAAGTGACTGCAAGCTTGACGACATTGTGCCAGAATATTCTAGCGTACTGTACGCGCACGATTGTGCTACACTTAAAATACCGCGCTTGGCCTCGCGCGTCAACCTGGTACGGCTGTGTGCAACAAGTGTGTTGTTATCGTTGTTGCGTCGGTTAATATTGAATTGCAATTGGAATACCGTTTTTGCAAAGGTAAGTAAAGCTGTAAGTAGTTTTCCTGCTATATGCTCGCTACTCCGCGAACATTACTTCTAGAATCGCACTTTATTTTGAGCTGCACGTACCAAAGGAGAATCTAGCATACGAGATACATTGCACGCGTGCGCATTTCCTATATAAATCTGAGTAATGCCACGCGTGCGCATTTCCTCTATAAGTCTGAGTAATGCCATGCTCAATTTAAAGAGCATGTGTTAGAGGATTGTGGCTTCAATGGTGAAAGTGATTAGATATTCCGAAATATGTGATTGCAATGCAGTTAGAACTTTCTCATATGTGAACATGGTTAACATGGTTAAAACGCTGTGTGAATGTTTGTTGGTCATTTGCTAAAGTACTTTCACGCATTATTATGCAGCTGTGTGACGGCTGTTAAAACGTTCAGCAAGTTCGATTTTGGTTTTCTTAACCTAGTTGAGTACTACGAGTGTTGGGCGAAGATAAAATCGCGTGTCTTTTGTGCGTTTCTTAAGCAGGCATACAGCCGTAATAGTCATTGTTGTTGTACTGTTTGGGGTGTTCAATAAAACAAGAATGCTGTTTTGTACTGCAACAGTTTTAATTTCATCTGTGTTAACAGATCACGCAAACAACTTGGACACATGCACGTAAGAAACGTAGGCAGTGCATCGCGCGCACGCATAAAAAAACGGGCCTGTCATTTTAAAACAAATAATATAGAACAATCGACGCAACAGACGGCATGGTCGTCGGCAGTACAAATATCAAACCAGAATGAAACATGAATAGAAAAACGGAGATAACAGGCGCTTTGCTCACGGCTTCTATGAGCCGCGCTTACCCACCTTTCGCCACCGTTCGCCGTTGGTGGCGCCACCAGTACCACTGAAAGCAGCAGCGCACGAGGGCTTAACATGTATATTTCTTGTACATATTCTGCTTATGGACTTACATGTAAAGTGACGAGGTGAACATTTCCTGCAGCTGTTTGACTGTTTAGTGAACTGTTGATGTGTAATACAGACATTTATATTTTATGAAAGTAGTATGGTAAACAACTGTTAGTTAAAACTGTATAGTGAACATTATAGTGGACATTTTCAATTTGTTCTGAACTGTGCGGAGGACATGGATAGTGTGTTGCAGTACAAAACGCGCACTTACCGGTAGTTTTTTTTTTCTGAAAAAAAAAAACTAAATGAAAGGCGGCTGCTGTGGTGAAGTGCGCGGGATTTTAAAGTGCGCGCCGTGAAATGATGGGAGAAAACAAAGAAGAAGAAACTGGCACGGGCGTGAAAAAGCAAAAGGATAAAGAAATGAAACACCAATTGGAGTAATCCACGGCCATCGTTCTGAAGCACGCGAAGAGAGACGGAAGGGAAGCGAATAGGAAGAAGCAGTAGCAGGGAAGCAGCCAGCAAGACGGGCCACGCGTCTTGGCCGTCGGGTTTCGGACCCGAGCCATGGGCGTCTACCTTCGTCTACCCGTGTCCTGAGCGACCTACTGGGTACCTGCTGTTCCTGGCCGTGGGACTCTGAGCGCTGCTGCGGGAAAACGTTCCTGTGCCCGTGGACCGGTTTGAGCAGTCGGGCTTCTGGCTCGAGCTCGGACGCGCTGTCCGGCAGGAACTCATCTTCGGAGTCGGCGCTTCGACTTCAGTGTCAACTGGCGGCCTGGGAAGGCTGCCGATACAGCAGACCATCGAGCTGCTCAACTCCGACGGCAACGGCGTCCCTCAACGGCTGCCGTACTTCTCTCCAAGGCGTCGTCATCACTGACCTTGGTGAGACGAGCACCGCGACTTCACTTCTCCCCGCGACACACTATAGTCTAGGAACTGGGCAATCCGGAACTCAATGATTAGGAACGAAGCTTGTAGCTTATTCGCTCGTAGTGACTTGACCTCTGTCGGAGAGTCAGTTATTTCTGTAGGGTACTCTTCTGTCTTTGTTAGTGTTGTGTGTTCTGGTTTTAGCGTTGTTATTAGGCAGTTTTAGAATAGCGTACGCTAAGCTTTGCGTACGCTATTCCTTGCGGTCGCGGCCACTGCGCATGCGCCATAACGCTAACCGCGGTTACCGTTTGCGTTCCGCCATGTTCCGCCCGCAAAAAATCCGAAATAGCGTGCGGCCCGCAAAGCCCCTTTGCGGCCGGGATCTCGCGGGATCTCGAGGAGATCCCGCGTTGCGTGAAATCACGAGATGGCTTTAGCCACAACTACAGCCAAGACGAGCCGCGCGGGAAGCCAGCTTTCTCCCGCTACATTTGAATCGGGGAAACTGCAGCGATGGAGCCGCCGGCAAAGCGTTTTCGATTTACGATCGAAGTCGACATTTATATGCTGCGCGAGGTCCGCGAGCAGGATCCCTACCACAATCCTGCTCTGTGGCTCAATGTCGCAGAAAACTTGTCTTTGGCGCTCGGCAGGACAATCAGCGCGCGGGCAATACGCGAGCGCTGCGACCTGCTGCTCGCGCAGTTTGCACAAGAAGACCGGGCCAACTTGAGAAAGTAAGTGTGCTATTAGTTTAAACAGTATGTAGCACTGTGCTCGACGGTGCAGTGCTTATGCGGTTCAGAGCTGAACGTGCAGTTTGCGCAGGTCGGGCACCGAGGAGCAGTACGGCGAGAAGGAAACCCTTCTCCAGGAAATTTTTGATGTGGCGAGAAGCCACGGGTACCGCATCCGCCCTGGGGCGGCAAGAAAGGCGGCAAGCACCAGCGCCTCATCGTCGCAGGCGCCGTCAGGCGTTGACAGAGCGGAGCGCAGAGTCGCGTCGGCGGTGCGTGACTCTGCCTCCGCAACTCTACACGCCGAACCTGCGAGCGGGGAGGACAGCACAGGTTTCGGCGACCAGCCCCCCCCCCAACCTGTGTAAGTTTGTCAATTAGTGATTGAATGAATAATTGTCGTTGTGGATTCAACCTAGTTCCCGCAACATAGTGGCGCTTGAGGGGCGTGGCTTTGATGGTGTCGTCTGCTACGTAGTGAAGGCACGACAAAGCTCACTTAAATTAATGCAAGCAGTCCTATAAAACGGGTGCTCTTGTTTGAAGTGAAACCTTTTTAGATGCTTTTTGAAATTACTGCAAAGGCTTGCAGCATTCGTTAACACTAAGGCAAGCCTACAGATGTCACTGTATGTGCACAGGCCTGCCTTGGTATGTGGGCATGGATGGTGCATTGTCGTAGCGTGCACGAGGGTGCATGCTTGCTCTCACTTTACCCACTTTACGTGGTTTGCATCCCTACTCAGTAACAAGGAGGCACAACAAACATAGCAGACAGTTTTCAAGAGCAGTGCGCGACGATTTTAAATGCGATGGTAAATTAGACAAGTGGCGTGTTGCAGTAGCAGCTGGTAAATTGGGAAATGGATTTTCGTAATAGTACAATCAAGATGTCATGCCATATCTAACCTTTTCAAAGTTATGATGTTCACGAAGTAAAGAAAAAGAGGTAATGCTCATGCGAATTGTTCACTAGAAAATGAAACACCTTACTGGAAACCATGGTTCCCCCGCTAACAGTTATTAATAGCTCACAAACAAAAAGAGAATGTGTTGCCTAACGAAGCGTTGCAATCTTTAAAAAAAAATAATTGAATATAGCGTTTCCGTGGCTCATTCCCAACAGGTGCCATGTGTCTTTGCAAGAGAAGAGGTGTAGCAAGCATCTGCTGTTGCCTGTTGGTCGCACAATTGTGTATATTTGACGCCTTTTTAAAACTGCTTTAACACAGCTACGTAAGGAAAGTGTGACTCTACAACGTTTCAACCTCTCATGACTTTGCATGTCATGAAGCATTTGTGACATACTGAGATGGTAACTGTGTCAAGTACAATATCGTGGACTGTTGCCATTTCATTTAGGGTCGACATCTGTGTTCGACAACGTGGAAGTCGTCACCACGGCACCAGAGGAGCCCTACGAGGTGGTTGGCGACTTCTCACAGTCATCTCCTGCTCCACAGGAGGAGGCTGCACCACGCACTGCGCCAGTAGCAGCAGGAGGGGCGGCGCAAGCGGTAGGCGCTAGTGCTGCTGCAGGTGCAGCAAGGGCACGACGAGGTAGGTTGGACAGAACAACTGTGGCAGCAAAAAATTCAAGTGACTATGTTGTAATATTGCAGGCTGAAAAGACAGCCGAACTACAAAAAAAAGGAAAGAAAATGTTAAGTACATGGGTTACAGTAGCACGCAATAAGAAAAAAGTACTGCAATCGGATACAACCTTTAAAAGTCTGTTGCACTTTTTCCTCAAAGGGGAACGAACACAAGCCTTTCCAAATGGGCACTCCCTCTACAGTAACGTCGTAGGTCAGGCAGCTGGTGAACCCATTTTCACAGAGCATTGTCAAGTGCATGCATGAGCAGGATGGTTTGTTTAGTTACAGAAACAACCGGCTACCACGCTTCAGTAATCCTGGCTGGACCTCTGCAGACCTTTTAGGTTGTGTCCGACTGTTACTGAAAGAACACATTTGTGAGGCGTGCATGTGGAGAAAGTGTGGCATATGAATACCATTTCCTGCCACACACAAATAAGTAACAGTTGTTGTGGAACATGCACTTTGTTGTTTATTTGCATGAAGCAACAGATAAATATACCATTTAAACAACATTTAAAACTAACATGAATAAACACCATTTAAAACTGCCAGAACGGTACACCACACCACAATATAAACGGCACGTATATCACAGAGCAAACACAAAGCTCACTGAAAGCACATCTCTGCAAATAAGGCACCCAGTAATACCATGCAACATATGCATAGGTCAGCAAACTCGCCCGTGAGTCTACTCACTCAGATCGGGCCTCGAGTTCAAATGAGTGCAGTCGAAGAAAATGTAGATGAGTCCGAGCTTGAGTGACCCCTAAGTGCAACATATATTTCACGAGTGAATGGGCCCATCTTTTATCCGTGACGTATGGTCCTCTCCACAAATCTTCACCAATTACTATCTGCCCTATATCGGCTTACGTTTATACTCAAATTGATTCACACATATTTCAGCGGAGCAGCATTCGTGCGCCACCTCAGTATTCATTAAGCAGAGGCATGAGTCAGGGGGGGGGAGGCGTCTTGACCCCCCTTCCTAAATTCTTTCTTGGGAAGTTCTTGATTGAAAACATCTCGTGTGAGTAGCGTATTTTATAAAAATGCCCCAAGCTGAAACCACTGATAACTCGTAATTGAAGGTACAAGATGAAAAGGTTAATGAGAACTAACAGGCAATAATGCCTGTTAGTTCTCATTAATATTGTGTCTAACAAAGAAAAACGAGCCCTTAGGAGTCCCCTCCTTTCCTTCAAGATGAAAAGATGTACTGCAGAGCTCCAATTATGTGCGACACTGGTGTTAAAGAGCATCGACACCATGATGCAAGAAACTCATTTCACACTCACTGACTCACGAGTCTACTCACGCACACGCAATCAAGAAATACATTTTCTTCTGATAGTCCACTCGGGCTCAAACTGACGCCTCGAGCTGGGCCTGAGTGTGTCAGTTCATGAGTCCGTGAGCGTGAAGTGACGTTTTTGAATCACGGTGTCAAGTGTCTCTAAAGGAGTGGCGACACACAATTTTGAAGGCGACATAACCTGTGGGACATATTTGTGGGGACGCACGCATCAGCTACGAAATATCAACGGATAATGCTGCCTAGAACATATTTCAAATTAATTTTAACGTGAGTGTCGAATCACTGCACGCGATACCCGCCTTTGCTTTCGGTGTCAACAACCAACCGCCACCTTCGTAGCCACATATGTTTACACACCAACCTCTCTGGGTCCCGCCTCACTCCGTGCTATCCGAAACCGAAAGTGCTAGTGGGCACTACCAAACCGTCTCCAATGAATTAAACATTGATTGCTTGCACAAATAACCTTTGAATTCTTTATAAGCGGGTTGTTAACTACTTATTTCTACAGAAAAAAAACAAGACAATATTTTGTGTCAGCTCCTTAAACGGCAATACCACATATAATGAACGCTCTATGATGGGGCTTTTCATCATGTACTATCGCGCTCAGTACGAGCTACATCACGTGAGCGTTTGGCCGAGCGCTCTGCAGGATTGTACAGTTTCGCCGATTATGGCATATTTTCGAGTTATTGTGAGAGAGTTTGGCTGTCCCTGCGAGTGCGCATCGCCCCCACTTGCTTGCTTTCACCCTCGAAGTTATCATTTTCGCAGCTCATATCGCCGCAGGGCAAAATGAGGGCGAGGGTGAAAGCAAGTGGAGCGGCGATGCACGCTCGCAGGGACAGCCAAACTCTCTCCCAATAACTCGAAAATATGCCATGATCAGCGCCATTGTGCAACCTTGCAGAGCGCTCGGCCACACGCTCGCGTGGTGTAGCTCATACCGAGCGCGATAGTGCCTTGAAACAGTACGAGTTATCAGTGACTGCAATTCAGTAAGGATTTCCTTTATGAAATATGTGACTCGCACGAGCGATATCTCTCAAGAATGTCCCATGAAAGGGTTTCTGGGGGGGGAGGGGGGTCATGGCATCCCCCCCCTCATAACTCACGCCTCTGATCAAGAACATGGAGGTGACGTGTGAACGCTAGTGCATTGAGGCATGTGTGAATAAATTTGAGCATAAACGTAGGCTATTAAAGGCTGATAGTAATGCTGACAGGTGAGTAGAAAGGGCCATAGGTCCACAATAACACG
Source organism: Rhipicephalus sanguineus (assembly GCF_013339695.2). Classification (NCBI taxonomy): domain Eukaryota; kingdom Metazoa; phylum Arthropoda; class Arachnida; order Ixodida; family Ixodidae; genus Rhipicephalus; species Rhipicephalus sanguineus. Next base: position 138,008,324 of record NC_051186.1, read on the forward strand.
TGGAGCTCACTCAGACTCATTAGCATTTTCCTCAAATGGACTCAATCGGACTCAGACTAAAAGTTTCCCAAACTGGACTCAGTGGGACTGACACTCACCACAATATTACTCGCCCAGACGCACTCAGACTCACGGCTCAGTCTGAGTATAAGTGAGTCACTCACGAGAGAGTTCGCCTACATGTGGTGTGAGCAAGTTCGGTTCAGGAAAAGGTTAGCGAGTCAGAGTCCGAATGAGTCAGGATGACGATACTTTCACTGAGTCTGAGTCCGAGCGAGCCCTGAGAGCACACTTTTTCTGCTGAAAGAGCTCTAACAGTTCTGACAACCTACGGACACAACACATGAAACTTCAAGGCTGACGGACCCTATGCTAAAAGGTACAGTGACACTGCCATATAAATAAAGTCAAAGGCACTATGTGTACAGACCACCACAAGTTCACAAAGGTGCAGCAGTACGAAATATACATCACACATAGTCATCAAAACAAGAGGACCTACTGCAGTGTTTCTCTTTCACGCAAGGCAAAACAGAGCTGCGTATGTGTACGGGATGAAATGCACTAAAATCCAACCTCTAACTCAATATGACGAGGACAAAATCACAATAGACAAAAAAATCAAATTGCACATAGTGCTAACTGTACATCGCATGTGCAATTTTTGTGATTACTCATTGATGACCAAGCAAATACAAAAGGAACTGTCTGCACACACGTGGCCACTGGGCCACGTCTGTTGCGAGGTTGAAGAAACGTTACACAAATGCGATGTTCAAGAAATATCAGCGTTGTTGCGAGTTTAAACAAATGTAGCAAGGCTACCAGTGCCAGTGGTAGAATTACTCGTCCTTTTAGCCCGCATCACTGACAGGGCACGAGGTACATGGAGTGGCCTCGGCTTGTCTGCCATGTGCAACGGTGTAGTTTTTCTCATTTCGGAACCACAACAGGTCGCAGTTTTAGAACCAGTGGACTCGCAATGCAAGTTTCATGTTAGCGTACGCCGCGGTCTAGTGGTGGCGAAAATATTACATTCGGTCACATGTTATAGGTTTCAAAACAGGAGAAAGTGCCTCAGGTCAGGCTGGCCGACGTTTCGATAGGGGACCTATTTTTGTCAAAGGCGCCTTGTCATCCCTGGCGTGTTAGTTTTCAGGGGTTAGTGATGACGTCATGTCCAGCGGTGGCGCGTCTGTTGCTGTTGGTAATTTCTGCCTGGAAAGAGAGAAACTCGAAAGCAGAGGAGTGTAGCCCTTGCCACATTTCAAGAGAGTTTGCAAACACGTTCGGGTCTGCCATGTCAGAGTTAAAGGTAGCTGCAAAGAAAGAAAAACCAACAGCAACAGACGCGCCACCACTGGACATGACGTCATCACTAACCCTTTAAAACTAACACGCCAGGGATGACAAGGCGCCTTTGACAAAGATAGGTCCCCTATCGAAACGTCTGCCAGCCTGATCTGAGGCACTTTCTCTTGTTTTGAAGCCTACAACGTGTATCCATCCGTCGGCTCCCTTCTTGATCTTGGATTCAGTCACATGGTGTACTACGCATAAACTGTGAATTTTCAGCGCAATCCAATTAGCATTCCTTTTTTGCACTGTCTTTATACATGTCGTGTATGCAATGATGACAGGAAGGAGGCGGCGCACGGCTGACCGCCACTTGGAATTTTTCGAAAGACGCCTCGCCTTAGAGGCGGAAACCCGTGAAAGAGCTGCAGCTCAAGAGGACAGGCGCCTACAACTTGAAGAAAGGCGCCTGGACCTGCAAGAAAGGGAGCTGCAGCAACGAGTACGCGAGTTCAATGATGTTCACGAGGAGCGGCGCCAGGAGAGGGCCATGATCGTCCAGCAAAATCGGTTGCTGGCGGATGTGCTCCAAACACTTGTTAACAAGCTTCAATAAACATTCATAATTTCTCTTTTTCATTCGTTCTCTTTGTTCCATGTCATGGCTCTCCATTGCTCTGAGAGATCACGAATGTACAGGCCAGGGTGCTGGACGAACGTTTCATTTTAAATGGCTTGCAGCACTGCATGTCTAACTGCGCTGTAGTTAAACCCCTAAATAACAAAATTCTCACAGCAACCAAGCAATCTGGCGTCTCCGTTAAATGTCCATACAGTTCAATGCATTTGCCTCCTATCGACAGTGCAGAGATTTTCAGATATCGCTCCCACAATAACATATATGTCAGGTAGTGATCACCAATGTTTTTTTTTTTCCAGCTCATTAGGTAGTCATAAACGCACATTTTCACCCACAAGTATTGCTGTGACCACTGTCATTTGCAGCCCCGCCACGGTGGTCTAGTGGTTATGGCGCTCGACTGCTGACCCGAAGGTCGCGGGATCGAATCCCGGCCGTGGCGGCTGCATTTTCGGTGGAGGCGAAAATGTTTGAGACCCGTGTACTTAGATTTAGGTGCATGTTAAATAACCCCAGGCGGTCGAAATTTCCGGAGCCCTCCACTACGGCGTCTCTCATAATCATATCGTGGTTTTGGGACGTTAAACCCCAGATATTATTATTATTACTGTCATTTGCAATCGCCTGCATGATAGCAACAAGCCTTCTTTTTTTTCCAATGATAACACTTCCTTGCGAACACCTCTTTTGGCAACCGCACAAGTGACGACACGCATAGAAGAGTCTGCATGCTGATAGACATTCAGCAGACTGTCTAAATGCTTGCTTGTGCGTCTCTCCGTATACACGTGAAGATCTCCCACGTTTTGCTTACTAGCAGCGGCCTGTTTAAGAGATTCTGCCTCCTATTAAAAAGCATGCGTTTCTGATGCTTGGGTAGGTGTTTGAGATCGTCTCTGAATTTGCGAAAGGCAGAAGAACAGGTGGCTATTGTAGCAGAGTTCAGCATTCCACAATTGATCTGCGCTTTTGCCAATCTTTGCGAATAATTGTCGCGAAAGGGGTTGCAATGTGGCTTGTTGGTTACTCATAAGAGCGCTTTGTGGTGTTCCTATGTGCCTTCCTGTGTCCGTGTTTCCTTCGTGCTACACCAAAAGCCTTTCCTATGTCGCAAAAAGAAAACTTGCTTCCCCGTGGATTTTGTTATTGAAGGGTTTGACTGTACTTTGCTACAATCCTATTTCTCAGCAAACTATGCCCATTGAAGTGCAATTTGCACAAACTGCAGCAAAGTTCACCACTTCACTTGCCTTCACAGCAATGCACAGTGTTTGACGAAAACAATCTTAGGTGCGACACGATACATACCAACAACTTTTACATAATGGCATGCATGCCCCCACAGCACTTTTCAGCAATGCCTTTCTCATTGTGTTTGACCTAACAAAAGAGTACCAACACACCCTATGTGCACACCTGACCTCAGTCATTGACTGATGGGCGTTATGTCTGGAAGCTCATTTGTTGCACCATCAAGTGGCAGCAATATGTGGAGAAGTGCACTGTTCTTTCCTTTTCTGATCTGATCTCTATGCAGATCGTAACGTACTCATGCTGGTCATACGTCTCCTGAACACTGGCCATTCAACAGGCTATTGCATGATTTGGAAACTTCTTTCCGCTGCACATGCCAGTTGAACTGCACAAAGCTCTTCGATATGCCGATCTCAATACCATGCCTATTAAGCCATGCAACATTCCATCACGTGAGCAGAATAACTAACTGAACCGTTGTATTTCTTGTTTCCGTGTGTGCATTACTGCAGCATGTACACTTCAGACACGAACATGTGCAACAAGATGTTCAACTGCGCTGCTCCAGCGAAGTTCCATCAGCAATTTTTCAACTGTGAATGTGCTCCGTTTTCTCAGACAGCTTTTTCCCTGCTTTAAGCAATACTCCCAGCTCTAAATGAGTCAGCCACCACTCTTTACATGCTCCCACTTCCTACACACACCTGTCAACACGTAATGATGTGCCACTTTGAAGGTTATAAAAAAGCACTACACAGCACATAACCCACGCGAACTGTCAAGATGTACCTGTACACAACAGTGATGCAAACGTGCACCACTCAATGCAAAACACAAGGAAGCATTGCTTACGAACTGCCACGCAATGGGAGAAAAAAAAAAACACTTGTACGAAACATTCACGAGAATGCAGAGGATAACACAAGAACGCTGAAACTTTGACTAGAAATGGCATCTGCTTTGATGCATTGCACGGGAGTGCAATTACCAGACACAGCACATAACCCACGCGAACTGTCAAGATGTACCTGTACACAACAGTGATGCAAACGTGCACCACTCAATGCAAAACACAAGGAAGCATTGCTTACGAACTGCCACGCAATGGGAGAAAAAAAAAAAACACTTGTACGAAACATTCACGAGAATGCAGAGGATAACACAAGAACGCTGAAACTTTGACTAGAAATGGCATCTGCTTTGATGCATCGCACGGGAGTGCAATTACCAGACACAGCACATACCCCACGCGAACTGTCAAGATGTACCTGTACACAACAGTGATGCAAACGTGCACCACTCAATGCAAAACACAAGGAAGCATTGCTTACGAACTGCCACGCAATGGGAGAAAAAAAAAAAACACTTGTACGAAACATTCACGAGAATGCAGAGGATAACACAAGAACGCTGAAACTTTGACTAGAAATGGCATCTGCTTTGATGCATCGCACGGGAGTGCAATTACCGAACACAGCACATACCCCACGCGAACTGTCAAGATGTACCCGTACACAACAGTGATGCAAACGTGCACCACTCAATGCAAAACACAAGGAAGCATTGCTTACGAACTGCCACGCAATGGGAGAAAAAAAAAAAAAAAACACTTGTACAAAACATTCACGAGAATGCAGAGGATAACACAAGAACGCTGAAACTTTGACTAGAAATGGCATCTGCTTTGATGCATCGCACGGGAGTGCAATTACCGAACACAGCACATACCCCACGCGAACTGTCCAGATGTATGCGTACACAACAGTGATGCAAAAGTAATTCAAAACAAAAAAAATAGTTGACCTCACTGAGCAGAACATTGCATGAAACAACACAACAAAATGATTAAGACCAATTACAGAACAAGTCCACAGTGAAGCTATGCGCGGCCAACCAAGAGCACATTAGTTGAACCGTGGCACCAGGTAATCCTCTAAAAGTGGTGCACGAAGACCAAAATACATGCTGGTTTGGCTGCCGTACAAACAAGTGTGGCAGTTCGTAAGCAATGTAGCCACCCGGTACATCTGACCGACATTCTGAAGAAGAATCTTCTGATTCTTCTTAAAGTCCACAAAAGCAAACTCGGCGATGACCTTTCCGAACCCCCATTCAACGGCCTGCCGAACGGTGCTCATGCCCTCGTTGAACAGCTGTTGCTGCGCAGTGAGGGTAGCACCTCCATAAGGTCGCATGAGCAGGGGCCGTAGTGGGTACGCTGGGTCGCCATAGATGCAGTAGAGGCACCCGCGTGTAAGGCGCTGCAGCTTGGCATAGAGACCGCTTTCTCCCAGGATGCCTGTGCACACACACAAAAAAAGACAGAACCTTTGAGTCTCAGCTTTGCACATTAAGAGGTTGCAGATGCAGGTCAATACGACACGTTGTGAACATGGCACAAACGTCGATTGCAAATTCAACGTTTTCTACCTCAAATTTCATCACGTGCGTAATGTTTTGTCAGTCCTTCAAGCCTTCCAAACAAAATCATGGTCAGTGACAGGGACAGCAGTGCTCCGTAACAGGCAAGGCCTTGAAATTTTACATTTTCAGGGTAACAGAACTAACTTAATCTTTGTGAGGCCCTTCAGTAATTACTTGCTTACTTTGGCAATACATTATTGCATCCGCATTAGGGCCATTCGGTACTCAAGAGACTGCCAACGCTGCACTAGTGCTTGTAAATCTTACTGGCAAAGTTTCAGCGCTAGGAAAGCAAGAGACCTCCACTAACCGGCGTCGTGTCTGCTGCCAGGGTACGGACCATCAAGCTCGCACACAATGCCGTTGGCGCCCATGACGGCCTGGTACTTGAGCGCGTGCACCCTCTTGTGGCCCGAAAAGTAGATCCTCTGGTCGACAGACGGCCGGCAGATTGGTCTCGCTGTGCCGTCGACGAAGCCCCAGCAGTTGGTCAATGGGGCGCCGCGGTTGTAGACAGCCTGCATTGGTGGAATGAAACACTAACATTACATTGACAGTTACGCCATTACGATGTCATCACGCTTCGACGTAATTCAGTGCACGAAATTAAACAAAAGGGCTTGTCGCACACTCATTATACGAAGTTAACTATCGCCCTTTCGTGGTACTTATGATATCGTAATGCGGATCAAAATTGTTCACGCTCACCTGAGAGAACACGTTCAGGTCGTCAAGGGTCAGCCAGGTGTGCCTCGTAAGATCGTCGAGCAGGTGCCCGAACACGCGATCGATGTGTGCCATCACTTGACTCACGATGCTCGACATGGCCGACGAAGCACGACCGAACAGGGGTTCGATGTCGCACCACCGGTTCGGATACGACAGTCGGCGTAGAGCCATTAAAAGTGCCTCTTCACCTGACACGGCGACACCTTGCGCGCTTCGCACAACACGAGGGATGCGCAGACCTTCCGTAAGTGGCTTAAGGTGTTCCTGCTCGAAACGGAACCATCTTCGGAATGTATGCGGGTCCAAGGCGCTCGCGTTGATGAGACCGCTAGCCGACTTGTAGGTGCGCGGTCTAGGTTCCCAAGGCACTATGAGGTACAAATCTTCCAAGTCACTCCACGACATGTCACAGTAGATCATCTCATCGCACAAAACACTGCGACGCATTCGTCGAAGCCGGGGCATTTTGGCGGGAGACAAGCGCGGCTGTGACTGGCTGTGACTTGAAGCTTGACACAAAAGAACCGACTCGGATTGGATTGTCTTGGCTGCAATTGTGACGACGCGTCTCGCAACCAAAAATGTTTGCACTCATAAACATCACACACAACGTTTCACAGTTCTAAAAGGGTTAACAATGAAATATAACTGTTTTTCTTCAAGAAACCAGCTTCTACGAGCAAATAAATGATGCATCTTACTGCGGTGGCGCTGCGAGCTTTCGTTAGCGTTTGCGGAGGACAAACGCTATTCTAAAGCTCATATGGCGCCCATACGCTAACGCTACGCCCGCAACGACCGCTAACTTAGCGTACGCTATTCTAAAACTGTCTATTAAATGTGGTTTGCGAGCGGTTTCGTCCTTTTGGGGAGTGTCTTGAGGTGGCGTCTCGACATTCCAAGTAAACAAAGAACCTGCACGTTGTGCGTAACCTAAAACCACAACGTAACATATACCAACGCAGGGGTTGGTGCACATGATGACACGATCGTTGAATGAAAGCAAACAGATTTAATGAAGATTTAAATGGATTACATAGCGGCTTCTCTAGCGAGCGCGTCTTCCCGCTCCGAATGCCAGACGTCACGTGATGATCTTTTCCCGCCTCGCGAGCCAGGCGCACTTCTTCCTTCTCGGATTCGACGACAGGTGTCGCTAGTCTCTCAGCTCGCACTGAACGTTCGTGTCGTTCTCCCAATCGTCGGTAGGTGTCGCTAGTCTCAGCTAACACCTATAAACAGTAAACTACTTCAGTGACGACAGGTTTCACTTTCGTGTAACACCGATCCTATGACTATAGTGCCTAGAATATACTGGCTAGTGTGCTGAGCGCGCGGTTTGGCGTGGCCACCGCGCTCATGCCTTCCCACAGTCACCGCATGGCGGCGCTGCGACTCGCTAAGGTCCAGAGCCGTCGATGGGGAGAGTCTGGCGAATGGGCGGGGCAGCGACGTCGCGGCGCGGCGATGACGCTGTTCACGTCACCGCCACGCCTCCGCTCCGGCGGCGTCCGCCATATATAGTCTTTCCGCGCGACGGGCGCACGGCTGAGGCTATGTACGCGCTGTTCATTCGTGAAATCTAGCGCTCCTAAACAAATTGCGAAAGCGAAATTGTGCAAGAACATTGTTATACAAATTTAATGAAGAATATGGAGTGAATCAGACGTGTCCAAATCATCGTAAAACTGAGTTGTGCACGCCGATTCGAGTCCACGACGTTCTACGATACGCGCTGTGCTTTTAGGGGGCAGCTCTTAGGCGTTTGTTCCTGCGTTGTTCGGCATCGCCGTTGGCGTAGTCGGCGTAACCGATAGAGCGAACGAGGACGAAAGACGGCGAACGTGGATTCTGTCGATATCACGAGCCACTGGCCTCTAACATCGCTTTCTTCCTCCGTCATGCGTGCTCGCCCTACGGTCGGAGCTCGTGCGCATGCAGGGCTGGTGGGTGCGCTGCTACTGTCTCGCTTGTCGTGACGGGGATCTCGATGACGCCTCCAATGCACAGAGTGGCGTGCGTAGCACTCGAGCACTGGCAGTTTCTGTGGCAATATGTAACGAATGTTCCACTGCGGATAGCCAGAAATTCAAACACAGTTCGCGTTGCCTCAACACAAAGCTGCGCTCAGAATTCGCATGAGGGAGTGTCGTGATCACCGGTGACTTTTCGAGCTATGAAGACCTGTGGGTTTGCGTCTATCTAGTTTTTTTTTATTAATGCGAAGCATTTCTTAGCGAACTTCTGCGACTTTGAGCGTATCTATCTATCTACCTATCTAGCCGCCTACGAATTTGTGCTCTCCTGGCCGTTTCGTTCATGGGGTGTAGCCAAAATTGGTATGGCATAGTGTGACTATATGACAAACATAAATGACTGGTCATAACATGAAAATCATGACATGCATGTCATGTACAGCATGATTTACATGCCACAGTCTTGGTGCTCTTGCGGCCGTTTCGTTTTTTTTTATAATATATACCGAAATTAGTATGACTTAACAAGAGTGTATGGCGAACATAAATAACAGAAGTTATTATGAAAATCATGACACGCATGTCATGTACAGCACGACTTACGTGTCACGCTCATGGTGCGCTGGCGGACGTTTCGCTAGCTTGATATACACCAAAATTGGTATTGCGTGATATGACTGTGTGACGAACATAAATAACCGGAGTTAATGTGAAAATCATGAGACGCGTGTCATGTACAAGATGACTTACGTGCCACGCTCATGGTGCGCTGGCGGCCGTTGCGCTAGCATGATATACACCAAAATTGATAGTGCGCGACATCACTGTGTGACGAACATAAAGAACGGGAGTTCATGTGAAAATCATGACACGCGTGTCATGTACAGCATGACTTACGTGCCACGCTCATGGAGCGCTGGCGGCCGTTTCGCTAGCTTGATATACACCAAAATTGGTAGTGCGTGACATGACTGTGTGGCGAACATAAATAACGGGAGTTAACGTGAATATCATAACACGCGTGTCATGTACAGCATGACTTACGTGCCACGTTCATGGTGCGATGGCGGCCGTTCCGCCAGATTGATATACACCCAAATTGGTATTGCGTGATGTGACTCTGTGACGAGCATATATAACGTGACTCTGTGACGAGCATATATATATATATATATATATAATATATATATATATATATATATATATATATATATATATATATATATATATATATATATATATATATATATATATATATATGTGTGACGAGCATATATATGTGATTTTTGGAACATGTCACGTGACAAGTCTTACGTGAGAATCATTGCATACCACGCCGGAAAAGTATGTGCACGTGTTCTGGCAGCAAAGCAGAAGATAAAGAAGAGGACGGATTGCGTGCCGGTTCATGATGATGACAGTTTTTATTCGCCACTAACAGGGATTCTCCAAGCTTAAACAGCTCTGCTTTTAAAAGAAACAAAGATGCCAACGCACGTAATCGCATTAAGGCCACAAAAGCGCAAAAGCGGGCGTACACAAGCGGCTTGGCGATCTCGAGACCTAAAAATCCCTGTTAGAGAACTTTAGTGCCGGGACCCCAAAGTGCCTTGCATACGTAAGCCCCTTACGTTCCTTTGTATTCGCCGCGAGATCGGGCTACAGGTGGCAGCACCGTCGCCGCGCAAGTGTGGATAGGCGGTTGTCGGCGCGTATACAAACGCACACAACAGCGCTTCGTTGTGAGCGATTTAACCCAATTTCCGGCAAACGAAATGCGTTGACTGCAGCTTTTTGGTAATATGTGCGCTCTTCATTCCCGAATTAATGCACGAAGCGCGCCGAACGTTACTATTACTTGTGAGAGAAGCGCATTCTGCCAACGAACGGCTTGCCCGCCTTCGGCAACAGTCGGCGTTTTCGCAATGGACGACGTTTTCTTGCTGTTTTATTTGTACATGTTTACCTTGTGTTCCGCCTACTACGCACTGCTGTAGCGCGACTGAATTAAGTATTTACTTCTTGTTCATCTGGATACACCCAAAAAGAAGGCCCGTATTCCCGCACGATGGGTTCAAATAGCACTTCGTGCACTGCGTGCTCAAATATTCATCCGCATTTCTTATTCAGTTCTCCATGAAATGTAGGACAGTTGATAGGTTTACTGAGGAAAGCTACGTGGCTGAGAACGCTTTAGCGCTACGGAGACGTTTAACACGCACACGCTTGTTTTTATTCCAGTAACAGTACACAAAGATAACTGTACAGCACGGAACTTTCTTCGATTGATTACTTGCACGACAGTAATGAAACAAAGGCCCGGTTATTTCACGGGACCAAAGTGCGTTTTTTCACGTGAATAATGTCCGCTGCCTTCCGTCGGTCTATAACAACGTGACACAAACGCTCAAGATAATGTAAAGAAAAGAATGTGACTTCACGCGGAATTACTACAACATAAATCTAAAGTACGCCGTTTTGGATTAATTTTTACCATCGGGGCTCAACGCGTAGCTTAATCTAAGTACTCTGGTGTTTTTGTATAAATTTCGCCACAAGTTATAATTGCGCAGGGCAACTCAGCTTTGCGATTTTCGTGTCATTGCATTTTCTGTTCTTTTTAAGGGACAATTTAAGTACCGAAGTGTCAAACGTGACTTCATAGAAATATTTCTCTGTAGTGGGACCAGAACCGTACACAACTAAAGCTCGTCGCGTAACCTATAAACGAAAGTCCCGAAGTTTTTTCAACGTACGCGCACATGCAAACACAACGCGGCTGGCAGACGACGCAGGGAGCAATCCACACTACACTCTAATCACGGTAACGTTTACGACAGCATAAAAAGACATGTAACTTATAATTTATAAGTTACATGGCTGTTACAGCAATTTTATCTTTGTGTTTTCTTCATTTCCCTCTCTCATAAAGGTTACATCGACAGCAGCGTGCCAAGTTAAAAGCTAAAGCACCGCGATGAGCTTTGTAACCTTTAGATTGTAACTTAGCGCAATGACTCATCCGTCAGGGGACCTACACTATGGAGTGGAAGTTTATTCATCGATGTGTCACATCGCGATCTGTCTTGTTCAAGGCTGGCTTCATCAATTGAACAGCGGATGATTTACACACAGAACGGGTCTCGACAGCAGAAAAGCAAATCACAGAAGCAGCGATTTTACATTGCGGCATACTGAGGCAAGCGATGGTGGGGTATGAACTAAAACTGGAGTTCAATAAGGTGAGCCCGCTTCCAAAACCCGTGATTTATGAAGTGACATAATCTGCACAGACATCGGCAGAAGCACAAGAACGAAAAACTATCGTATGTTGGTCAAATGTTTGTGCTAAATAATTTATTAAGTAGCTCTTATATCTATTTTCCTTTTAAGCCGCATAAGTAATTAATTTGCCTCCGGGAAGCTTCGCATACGGCGAAAAGATAAAGTACTGTGAGCACACGACAACCGACCAAATTAAACTGACGATGCGATCGAAGAACCATCCCGTGGCGCGAGAAAAATATTTTTCCGAGACTCGCAATACAATTTATTCGACTTTCGCTGTCGTGTTTTCTAGTTTGTTTCTTTTTTTTCGCGTTATAATTAACGGATCGTAAAGTGCAGCAAACGTCACACGACAACATAGCACCAAACACGCTTAACCGTCATCAATTCGCCAACACGGGAGAAAAAGATGCCGCTGAGTTCACAAAACAGCGTGGGACGGCCGCTCCAGTAGAGAGGCCGCGTAGAGAGATGTATGAGCTCGCTGTGAGTAACGAATGTGGCGTCCTCAAGGCGCCGCTTCAACTTTATCGAACCAGGGACGGCGTCATCCCTCCTAGGCTTTGCACAGCTTGAGGTGTATGCCGGGAAGAGAATTCGAATGCGAGGCGGTTGGTGCGGTTGTTGAAGCCCCGTTTGTGCAGTGCTGCTCTTTGTTTCATCGATTTAACCAGGTTTTACGCTCCGCGCTTTGTTGACGTGCGTGGTCTAATCGTGTTGTGTACGTGAGTGGCGTGTAACTGGTGATACAGTAAGCAAGGACAGTCATCAACGTGCGCGATCAGCCGCAAATCAGCCACGAGGCATTGCAACGGGCACGCGTTCAGTGGGCTGCGCGGCCGTTGCGACGAGCTGCATTGCTGATTCTTCGCTTGCCTGAGACTGGCAATTGTCGAGCGGGTTGCATCCGTTGTTACGTTGCCCGAAGACAGTAGTAAATGTGATTTGCAGGTAAGGAATATTCTCTGTTCAGTACGTTATTTGCTTGTGTATATGTGTTTATGTCACGTGTTTACCTGAATTCATGCTCATGCTTACGCTACTGTACGAGATGGGTCGTATCAGAAAAATAAATCGTGTCATGCTTTTATGCAGTGCATTGTTATTGGCAGTGTTTGCTCTGCGTTTGACTTTACAAGATAGGTATTTGGGCCTATATTATCAAACATCCGACTAAGATCATTTGTTATCATACACATTTATGTGAGAAGCGATGAAGGAAAGAAGTTTAACCCTTCTTGCTGTCGCCGTCTTGGTGCCTTCAACACGCTCGATGTAGGCTGCAATCACGGTGTGAAATACCGTAGGCGGCATAAACAAAGTGCCCCAGATCAGCGTTGCCCAGACGAGCTCTGCGTGCGCAGTAACTCGCTCCTGTCCATGGCAGTCTAGGCTGTTTGACATGTCCTTGTCACCGGTATGATAATTCGTGGCGTCTATACGCAGTGTGTCGGCTAATTTAACTTTTCGCCATGCTTAAATCTCTGCTGCGGTAGCTTTAAGTGGACGGGTGAGGGTTTAAGGCGGTAATGCGGGCTAGTAGGTTGTGATCATTGGCATTCACTTCGGTAGCGCAAAGGAAATGAAAGACCCATTAATAAAAAAAGCCCTCGTAGAGTGATCTAGCGCGTGCGCGCCTATGCAACGGGTTTTGGTATGTTTCCTTGCAGTAAAGTCAGTTGATGTCTAGCGCCCGTCCTGTCTCTTGTGTCTGTGTGTAATGTATTTTTTTTTTTTTGCTCTACCGAAATGAATGGAGGGTTTAAGTGCACGAAAGACAATGAAATGGCCTTAAGAGTGCGTTTTAAGTGTCTTCAAGGGAATCACAGCATCCTTCCGTGTGTAACTGAATGCAGAAAACCCGAGGCACTGCGCCGACCGAAGTAAACAATTAATACACACGCACTAAAGGACGTTTATGAGGTGAAAAAATGAATTGTTTAATCCAGTGCTTTGGCTGAGCACGTTTCAGGGGACACGCAATCGACTGGGGGAAGGCACGTGCTCGCGCTAGAGAAAAATGACTGTCACGACGTCTTTATCTCGAGTCGCTCTTGATACCGACCACTCCGTGTGTGTGCGTGCGTACGTGTGTGTGTGTGTGTTCGTGCGCGTGTGTGTGCTCGCTCGCGCGTGCGTGCGTGCGTGTGTGTGTGTGCTCGCGCGTGCGTGTGTGTGTGTGTGCTCGCGCGAGTGCGTGTGTGCTCGCGTGTGTGTGTTTGCGCTCGCGTGTGTGTGTGTGTTCGCTCGCGCGTGTGCTCGCGTGTGCGTATGTGCTCGCGCGTGTGCTCGTGCGCGCGCGTGTGTGTGCTCGCGTGTGCGTATGTGCTCGTGCGCGCGTGTGTGTGTGCTCGCGTGTGCGTATGTGCTCGCGCGTGCGTGTGTGTGTGTGTGCTCGCGCGAGCGCGTGTGCGTGTGTGCTCGCGTGTGTGTGTGTGTTTGCTCGCGTGTGTGCTCGCGCGCGTGTGTGTGCTCGCGCGCGTGTGTGTGTGCGCGCGCGCGAGTGTGCTCGTGCGCGTGTGTGCTCGCGTGCGTGTGTGTGTGTGTTTGCTCGCGTGTGTGCTCGCGCGTGCATGCGTGTGTGTGAGTGCGCGCGCGCGTGTTTGCTGGTGTGCGTGTGTTTGCTCGCGTGTGTGCTCGCGCGTGCGTGTGTGCTCGCGTGTGTGTGTGTGTGTGCGCTCGCGCGTGCGTGTGTGTGCGCGCGTGTGTGTATGTGTGTGTGTGCGCGCGTGTGTGTGTCGAGTGTGTATGTGTGTGTGTGCTTTTTGCTTTAGTCGGCTCAGTGCCTCGGGTTTTCAACGTCACCACGTATCAACCCAACCAGACGGGCTTCCGTCAGACTTCAAACTTCTGCGTCTTGACCTAACTTGAAACCTTACCAAAAATATATGCTGAAGTCATCTTCATTCCATAGTTGCACTCATACAGATCAGAATGTACGGCATTCAAAATTCAGATAATTCATGCTCATGCTTACGCTGCTGTAAGAGTTGGGTCGAGTCAGAAAAATAAATTGTCATGCTTTTACGCATCGTTGCCGGCAGTACTTGCTCTGCGTCGCTCGATTACGTCTAACTGCTTCGCTGTCGAAACGGGGCAGCTGAGAATATGTTACGCGATAAGCGATACGCTGTGGCTTAAGGATTTTTCAGATAGCACGAATGCCAGCAATGGTGCAACGTAGGAGTTCAAAGGGGGACATGGTCAGTGTGGTTGGTATGTCTTTCGATCTCCTTAGTTCCTTGGCGATAAAAATTTGTTGTCTGGCACTGAGATAACTTTTTTTTGTGTTCTCGTTCTGTTCTATAGGGTGAAGCAACGTGTCATTGTGGTTATAAAAAATGAATCAGTATACATGTGATTTAACTGTCAAAGCTGGAATGTTTAGAGGTACGTAGACAACACAAATGATTTTTTCCCGCCATATTAAATGTGTTGCGTTGGAACTGTTTACAGCATACATCCCGCCCAAGGCATGCTGGGATGATCTCCTATCAGGCAGCTTGGAAACTTCCAGACGCCGATATGCCTTACGTTCGGTGCCTGCAGCCGAGGTTATGAACTGACAAGTGGAATATGCCCCTTAAAGAAAACGAGCATATTCAAGCTCCACGCGAAATGCAAAGTATGGTCATTGAAAAATGTAAATTGTAAGGTTTCTCTTTCTAATCACCTGCTGTCGTGTTTCTGCTACTAAGCTGTCACTTACATTATTGTATTGCTGACTCTTGTGCTAAACAGATCTAAATTGCATTTGGCATTAACGTGCGTTTTCAAATAAGATTTTTGTTTTCCGATAAACGTATTGCACAGGATAGTAGATTTGAGGAACGCTTATGTATTGGTCAAGTAACACCCTTTTTTTTTATGGGGAGGGGGGGGGGGTTGGAGTATGTGTCTCACATTACATGTTATCGGCAGTTGTGTGCAAAGTGGCAGTAACCGTTGGAATAGTGTAAAATAACGGTCCTCTTCTTTTAGGATCGACTGTCCAGCGAGGAGATTGCGGAATCAGCAACTGACATATTGACTGATGAAACATGATGGTGCGTGCAGCAAGAGAGGGTTTGACTGCAGATCCTGACCACCTGCTCCTGTAAATTTGTACCAACCACAGGCGAAAACAAGGAGAAACGCTTTGAATACCTGCGGTCTTCTATCAGCTAGACAAGTCCCTGAAGCTTTAAATCAATAAACTTTGATGTATTCTGCTTTGGAGGTATAAAGCAATGAAATATGAATTCTTTTCGAATGGTGCATGTTTTTCTTCTTCAGAAAATTTCTTGTGAGCACGCACAACCCGAGCAACAAAAGTAAAGGACTGACAATCACCCTCTTTTTGGCTGCCCTCTGGGTTTCAGCTGCCCTGCTTATGTGCAAAATACCAGCAGTTATGGTATGCCGCGCACATTAGTGTACTTAAGGAGAAGCACGACGCTGATCACGTATTATTTGCAGGGGGATCCACTCAGTATGACCGCTCTACCCGTGGCCCACCGACCCAGGTGTCGCCTAACAAAGGGTATGTGCCTCTTTTTTCTTTCGATCTTCTTTCTGCGACACATTTCGGACCACTCGCTACGCGCATGATCGGCCCAGCCAAGTGTCGTGTAGCAAGAGAAGCGTGGCTCTTCCTTTAGGGCTTCTTTCTGTGCACGCCTAATCTTTCGTACTTCTTCCTGCGGCTTTATTATGCAGCGTACAAATATGTACACAGAGTAATGAGAACTTTCACGGCGGTGTCATATGGCCTGCCCTTTCCTGAATGCACACGCTGGAGCTTTGCAATAATTCTGGTACGTGCATGTCTGCTTAGAGCACGACAATTTCGGTGTCCGTGGCAAGAGATGTACGCTTCCCTAATCGCAAGAAAAAACACAAAACAATTTCCTTTGGAGTTGGCTTAGATCTTGCATGCATCATAACGTCACACCTTCGCCCACAAGCATCGCGTCGTTCTAATGCGGTCGGCCACTAAAACGATAATTAAGAGGAGCAGGTGATTGACAGATATTCTTAATCATGAGTTGTGCCATGTGTATCAGACAGGTATCCTCTCTTGATCCAATTACGTAGATGCTTAAGCACTACAATTTGCATCTCTCGAGAAAACCGCGTTCAGGCTCTTGATATGCGCTCTTGGTATTATTGTATGTTTTGCGTACGCATACATTTACATTTACTGCGTGTTTTTCTGATAATATCATTCAGCATTCGTATGTAATTTGCACAAACGTACCATCCAGCTACTTATTACGCGATGATTTCAGACATTTCTTTGGGTTTTGCGAGAAGTACGTAAAACTGACTTAACGTGGCGTATGGTGAGTGGTCTGTATATCAATTTTGAATATACTCTACGCCGTGAGGAGCAGTGTTAATTCTCCGCGCACTTCTTACCGCCTTCAGCAGCTTCCCTGCTTCGTAAACTTCCCATTTTGTCAGTATCCACGTTTCCAATGCTGATCCCATATTTGAAGGTGAACAAAATGGCAAATAGCCCTATAACAAATAGACGGCTGGTATTTATTATCAGATAACACATAGTTTGATAAGCACGAATCACACAGTCAAAATGAAAATGCACCGACAGGAAAAAAATAATTGGTGTGTTATAATCAGGCCAACCTGCTTAAACTGCATAAAAGTTGGACCAAGAGAGGATTGCCTGACACTTATATCATGGTACTGTTATAAAATCTCCGGTCGTCACAGATATTGACGGGCCGACAACATTTTAATAATAATCGCGGCTGATCATTACTGTAGTGCATTCTAACTCCAAATCGCCTCGAATATGCGAATGTTTTGTTAGCTGCCTCTTCTAATGAGCGAAGGCAACGCGTTTGGCCTCGGTCACCGCAATTGTCACGTTCTATAAGCAGTCATGCATTTGAATTATTACAATGCGCCATCGCGTGTGTTCCGAGAAGCACCTTCCATGTGACACCTTCCGCAAAGGTTCGCATTTCTTAGCGTACGTATATAGACGGTGTATTAAAACCGCACAAGCAAGCGCGGAAAAAACACGAGGCATGCGCAGTACGAAGTGCGAAAGAGTGGAAGGCTGTGCTTCCGTTGCTGTGGCACAACTGGCTGATCCAAGCATGTGATGAACGTAACCTCCTGGAATGCGTCGAAGAAAGAAGAGCGAAGGAAAGAAGAGGTGCAGAGCGGTGGCCGTATAAAATCTCCTGCAAGCCGTTTTGTGTAAACACTATACCGCGTACTGTACAACGTAACCTCTATTTTTACGTGATGTGGCCGCATAAAATCTCCTGCAAGCCGTTTTGTGTAAACAGTATACCGTGTACTGTACAACGTAACCTCTATTTTTACATGAGAATGCTCGATACTATGAACGGGTACTAAAGGTTACTAGATAACTTCTATTTTATAAGTACACAAATTTGTGAAAATGTGCACCTTTAGTAAACGTTACCGTGCTTAGAGTGTAGGCGCGGTTCAGCCAGAAGCCGGCAGGCGGCGACTCCGCTCGATCTCGCGGCCAATAGTCCATGGGTGCGGCTGAGAGTACAAGGGAACGTAAGAGGGTGAATAAGGAAGCGGCTTGGAGTCCCCGGCACTAAAACTCCCTAGTAATTAAGAGACATAAAAAAACTCACAGGGTCCCTTATGCATTCGCCTAAGACCACTCGAAGGCGAAAGCCGTCTTCATTTTCTTCACTTGGTGTATTGTTCCTCACGCCCCCCCCCTCGAAAGCTTTGTGACCTAACATTGTTTTGCACTGCCCCCAAGATCGGAGGCACTGCAATCTTTCTACACCACATCTGGTCATGTGCTGACGTCATCGCGTGAAGTCACGTTATTCGACGTCATGATGACGTCACAAGCTTTAGTCGTATGGTCACGTCATTACCTGATGATTTTTTACATCCCTCGTGTTGACGCCGCCGACGCGGCACGCCGACACCGCGGACGCCGGCGGTCAATTTTCGCGTTTGCTGAGGCATCTAAGGTTTTCGTCAGAGCAGGTGCAGGGCCCCCAGTAGGCGAGTGTTAAGTGAAAACAATACCTCGTTCGGCTAGTCTGATAGCGGACATCTTGTTGGTTTACTTTACAAAATCATTTTTCTGTTCAACTTCTTCGCGCTCTATACTTCCTAATCACGAAATTTCATCGAGCACATAAGGGCCCCTTGCTATACTGGAAGAGCCTCCTGCACGAGCACAGACATCGTGCACTATACGTGCATGACTAAAAAGCGCAAGGCACATTCGCTAGCACAAAGGCGCAGATTACTTTACATGCGCGAATTAAACGTGAAACTGGTAGCATGTACACAAGCGGCAACACAGCGGTAAATGACACCATAGGCTGACAGCCACAGAAACGCAGACCACATAACGTACAACACATGCCAGGTAACCAGCGCAGCTGACGCGCGGCGGCACTAACCTGCGCAGGGGCGTAGCCAAGGGGGGGGGGGGGGTTGGGGGGGTTCAACCCCCCCCCCCGAAATTTTTCAGTTTTGCTTGCGTATATATACACGCACACGTACAAACGCACGCACGAACATACATAAAGTATGGTTGAACCCCCCCCCCCCCGAAAAAAATTTCTGGCTACGCCCCTGAACCTGCGATATCGAAATAAATCTTCCCCTCACAACATCACGGTAACATCCCAAGCTCGTGCTCAGAACGCGCGATAAATTACGTAAACGCAACACATCACGCTTGACGCCCAAGCGATCGAAACGCGAACCATAAAACTCCCTTTTTTCAGCGTGACAAAATTATTTTTAAAATTTGTGCGTCTGAAAGGGCCCCATTGCACAACAAATAATAGGTTTGTGTTAAAGGTACACTGTTTATAATACCAGCAATATTCAAGCTAAATACTCAAGTACGTATCTCGCATAGCACGGAGCAGTCGGTCGGGGTCCATTTGCTGCCTCTGATGTTTCTGATCCAAAGGCGTCGTCGCATCTTTTCCTTCGGAAGCCTAAAAAGGCGGAAACCATGCGCGCTGCTGTTTGAACAGCCAACCGCGCAACAGCAGCCCATCGCACGCAACAAATTCACGCTTGAATGCGAGGAGCAGTCGCCATGAATACGCGCGCTCCTCAGCGATCGTGTAAGTGCGGCGCGCTGGCGTCTCCCCGTCGCGGCAGCGCCGGACTCCGCGCCGCGCTGTCGCCACTGCCGCCCGCCGCCGTCGGCGAGGAGAGAAGGTTTACGTCACGAGAAGAGGGCGGCGCTGGGGCGGAGCTCGGAGAGTGGCGAGATGAAACAATCGCCAAACTCTCCCGAAGGGTATGTATGTCTCTGCTATGGTCCATCGCGCGTCGGCGGCTCCTGCGCTTGCGGCTGCGTAGCACGGCGCTTTATGCGGCGAATACAGTGTTCTTCGTTCCTTTTAACACACTCGACAGAACACTCTATCGGAAGAAGGAAATCTTAGCGGCAAATTACTGCCCGCAGAGAATCTTCAACTGGTTGGGCACTACAAAATGACGAAGGTTTCACACGTCCCTCACGGTTGTCTGCTAGCTTTCGCGACATTGTGCTTCACCACCAAAGCGAAGTAGAAAAGTCGCATATAATATACTACGATACACCCAACTTGCCAGTTGAAAACACTCAGCAAAGGTTGACACGTTAGGTGCAAGCAATCGTGTCGTAAGGATGGCTCACGGCAATTTCGATCGCGATCAAGTCCGACTCAGATTCTTCGCTGCTACACGTGAACATTCACTGGCAATAGCAGGGTGCTTTGAAGGGCCAGTTAGTACATCTTATACTGTTGAAAACAGCGCGAAGACGGGACGAAGTCTAAGGAACAGCGCTTGTGTTGTTTGTTATCCTTAGCCTTCATCCCGTTTTCGCGCTGTTTTCAACGCGGCGATTTTACTCGAAGTGATCCAGTCAACTGCAATTCGCACCACTCAGTCGTGGTCATATTTTATTATATTAGCGGCGCGTCACACTCGGTATGATGCACCATCATGGACTTGCAGAGTGTATTATGCGCCGAGGTAGTCGGATCGGTGGCTACGATAATTCTCGCGAGCAGATATTTGACTCGGAGCAGGTCGACAGTAATCGCAAATTCCCGTGTAACGCTGGTATTACACAAATACACTAATATTTCTTGCAGACATTATGGCACTAGTTTTTGCACATTGTTCGCTTTCACAAACAGGATGAATATTGCACACCCAGTGCTGCAGATATCAGCATAGGCCCCATACTCTCGGATCAGTTGTTTCGATGTTTCTGCAGTTCAGCTAGCTGAACTGCAGAAACATCGAAATGCAGTAGCCACAGAAGTGGCTACTGCATTGTTGTATCTACATGAGCAAGTCTGTAGTTAACAGAGCATCATTTATACGCAAATGTAGGGTGGGTGGGGTCACTTTCACTGTTCTGCGTTTTCCAGCATGGCATTCGTACTTTCTAGACCACATGCCATGAACACAAGCCAGTCTGAATAGGATTCACTACTCATGCATTTTATCTGAAAGGTACTACTCCCTTCACAAAAAAAAAAAAAAAAACATTACGAATGTGCCTGGAGCTTGAATTTCATTTTAACAGAAGGTAACGTAAGTGCAAAGAAACCGAACAGGGGTCATTAGTCAAGATCGACATCTCAATTAGAAAATTTCATTAGTCTAGCATTGTGATTAGCTGAAATATTGCCTGAAAAAATCAAGTGCGAGGCACCTTTGTGAATATGGGTTTTTGTTTTTAACCGCAATGAACTAACAGTTTAAGGCGGGATGAGACTTCCTTTGGTAAAAAAAAATTCAATTTTGGGATTTCAAAATTACCTGATACAACATTTCTTTATCTTTCAGAAAATATATCACATTCGGGTACTCGCAGTTTCAAAAAGAATTTTAGGTCCTTTTTTTTGACACATTCACAGGTAATGCTCGCGTACCCCTACGTTATTTCTGCGTTTTTCTCAAAAGAACATTGTTGTAGTTTCTGTACCTTTTTCTCGAGAACTAGTGGGCTTAGAAAACAAACATTTCCACGTATTAACTAATGGCATTTACATAACTGGCACTAGAAGCAGTAGCCTATGCGCATGTATATCGGACGTAGCACTTAAACGGCATGTGCGTTACCGCGTGCCGATGCCGTGAAGACGTTCTCTTGTCATCAATATCAGCCGAACACCGGATTAGTGTTTAGTGCACGAATACTTCTAATGCACTAATGTAAATGTAACGCACTGAATCGCCATAGACACATTTCCGTTTGAGCATTTGGTGTCGTGAATACTTTTGCGCTTGCTCGCTGAGTTAAGCCGCTATGGCCTATTTAAAAGGCAATTTCAGAGTTGCAGGTCATCTCGCTCGTGACTATACATATCTGCGGCATACCTTCACCTGCTAGCCAACACGCGAAAGCAAAACCAGCGCTTCTAAAATGCAACAACTGCAGTTAGTATCAACGAAGGGTGGTAAAGGTTTATCGTTTGACGCATATATGATCCGAGCGACGCGCACGCGGTCTATTTATACTTTATTTCAGTATACTTTGTACTTCAATGTATACTTTATTTTAGTAAACTCCGGCTATACTCTCTCGAGTACTCTTTGAATATAACAACCTCACCTTGAGCTGGTTGACAGTGTCGATGGACGTTGATTTCAAATGGATCCGCGAACAGCATAGACCGCTCCTGAACTTCATCTAGGAAGCCGAATTGTATTGTTTTACTTAATTTATGGCGTAGGGGCAGGGGACATTGCCCGGCTCGCACGTGACTAACTTCGTCCCATGTTTCTTCTAGTCATCTCTAGAGCGGACGAAGCCTAAAAGCGGTGAAGCGAAAACTGGGCACAGGCAAGAACCAGATGTATGTAATAAGGGACAAGAAAGGCAAAGGCACTAACATAAGGGTAGGATAGCTTAATTAGCTGAGGAGTTTTACGGAGATCTGTGCACAACCAGGAAGATAATGTAAGAAGTAGTAGTAGCCCAGAGGAATCGGACATCCCACGGGTAACGACAGGGGAAATAAAGAAAGCCTTGGAGGGAAAAAGAGACAAAGCCCCTGGTGAGGATCATGTAACATCAGATCTGTTGAAAGAGAGGACAGAATGTGTTATAAAAACTGGCCACCCTGTATACAAAATGTCTCTTAACGGTGAGGGTACCCGAATCTTGGAAGAATACTAAGATCATCTTAATCCATAAAAAATGAAACATCAAGGACTTGAAAAATTGCAGACCGATCAGCTTACTGTCCGTTGTCTACAAGCTGCTTACAAAGATAGTAGCTAATACAATTAGGACAACATTAGAATTCAGCCAACCAAAGGACCACGCAGAATTCCGTACAGGCTACTCGACAATAGACCACATTGACACTGTCAATCAGGTGATAGAGAAATGCGCGGAATATAACCAACCCCTATATATAGCATTCATAGACTACGAGAAGGCATTTGATTCGGTCGAGTATCAGCAGTTACGCGGGCGCTACGGAATCAGGGCGTCGACGAACCATATTTAAAAATACTGAAATAAATCTTAGGTTTAGGCGCACGTTAAAGCTCAGCAATTATTATTATTATTATTATTATTATTATTATTATTATTATTATTATTATTATTATTATTATTATTGCCACGGGCGTTTCCTATTATCACTTTTGCTTTATCCGGTTTTCGCCCACAAAGACTGTCAGCAACGCTCAGCGCGAACCGCGCCTCATTATTATTATTATTATTATTATTATTATTATTATTATTATTATTATTATTATTATTATTATTATTATTATTGCCACGGGCGTTTCCTATTATCACTTTTGCTTTATCCGGTTTTCGCCCACAAAGACTGTCAGCAACGCTCAGCGCGAACCGCGCCTCATTGTTCGAGAAGCTTCCCGATCATTGTAGATCGTTTTGTTAAGATTGCGCGCAAGACGCGCACACTCGAGCTCATTCTAGAATTTGCGCGACAGCCAGCGATAACGCTGGAATATTCGACGGCACATGTTTAAATGCCGACGCGCTTCACCGCTTGTCAGTTGATCGACGGACGACGCCCTGTTCGCCGCTATCATTGTACAGCGTGTATTGCTGTAGTTCTAGTTCTCAGTTTCTCGGCCACAAGTTCGGCCAAATAAACAGTTTCATCTCGGACGTGCTGACTGTTGTCTTCGTCGACGTCACAACCACGTGACATTATTAACAACTCTTGATACTGGTAGGGTGTTGGTTTATGTAAATTGAATTACCAAAAATGAAAGCTCGAAGCCTTTATATTCAACCTGATTGAATGTTTTCTCCGCAGTGCACTGCATGGCTTAAACCGCAGCCGTCTTAAGCGTCTAGTCGTGTTTTCGATTTCTCATCTTGCAATATGACAAAAAAAATACAAAGACCAGGAGAAGCTATTTCTTGACTGGTATCCCGCGAAAATACACACTGCGGTGTAGCTTTTCGCATGCGACAGCAGCGCCAGAAGACGGCCTAGCGAGCAAAGCAATCAAAACTAGAGGAATATCAACCTTCTCCCTTTATATATGGTTTTTTTATCCTGCGAAAAGAGCATCTGTAATTCCGAAGTGTCCACGTGCGCATTCACGTGGCTACTTGCGAATTATTAAAATAAGCAGATGGCAGAACATGCACAACATTAATTTAGGCAAAACTCGGTATGTGACACTATCGCGTTAATGATGAAGCGTGTGTACGGGGTTGTTTTTCACGTATTATTTCTGTTGTCGCCGAGCGGCCTATGTAAATTATAATAATTTAAGGGATTTTACGTTCCATATCCACATTGTCATTAGAGGCAAGCCGCAGTGGGGAATTCTGTAATAGGTTTAAACACCTGGGGTTCTTGAACGCGCACCTACATCAAAGTAAGCGGGTGTTCTTGCATTTCGTCCCCACTGGAATACAGCCGCCATGGCAGGCAATCGAACCCGCGACCTCGCGCTTAGCAGCGCCCACTTTATCTGCCAATCGCTCCCACGGCGGATACACATTATGTCGGTGGCGCTGTAATAAAATCTAAACCTTATAGCTGACGCTTAGAAGACCAGAGTAGGCTATGCTCTAGAGAGACATTCATTAATTAAACTACTTTAACGTCCTTAGACAATCGGATTGGTCGTCCCACCCTCACCCTGAGGCATTTTCCACCTCACCCGTTGTTGCACAGCCTCCGGGTATCGGCCCACTCGAGGTTTGGTACCAATGGTGTTCGCGCCGCCGAAAGCCCGATTTTTAAAATCACGAGCCATACAACGCTCTCGCCTTAATGAATGATAGTTACTTAGCACCCTCTGACGGTGCGAAGTGTTTATTGGCATTACTGTATTATCGAGACGATGATAATGAGGGATGCGAGGAAACTGAATAATTTGATCATCTAACACCCCTGTCACACGGACAGCCTTAACCGCGGTTAAGCTAACTACGGTTGCGGTTAACCGCGGTTAGTGGTAGCTACACGGCAGACGTAACCGCAGTTAGTCTCCTAACCGTAGTTATCGCAAACCGAGCTAGGCAAGCACGGTTTACCCTCACAAATCGAGAAGCTGACAAGATGGCGGAGCTGTGAGTGCACCAGCCGTGAACCGGCGCACTTTATTCGGCATCTTCGCGGAGGATTTTCACGGAACGCGTCTCCAGTTGGCGAACAATAGCCAAGCAAAACTAGTTGAAAACGAGTTTTGCTTGGCAAAACGAGGCTCGCCGCGGAAAGGCCAACAACAAAGATTATTCCGTCCACGGCGTGTTTGCGAGAGGGTACAGTATTATCGCTACAGGTTTCTTAAGGGGAAGTGCTTTTTGCATTGTTCGTGTCTAGCCGCCTCACAGAGCTGCAAACACCGAATATGTAGTCGAAAGTGGAACGATTCACTACACTGTCGTTGGAGTTAGCGGAAGTGTATTGTACCACGAAACTTGCCGAGGGTGTGCCCAAACTTTTTGCTGACCATACGAGCAGCACCTGGTTTCGTCGGCTTGCTCAACTGAGCTGACTGAGCTCGTGTAGCAATGGCAAACCCGCGTTCGCGTTAACTTCGGTTAATCCTGTAACCACGGTTAAGCATAACCGCAGTTAAAACTGCCCGTGTGACAGAGGTATTAGATTCCTGGCCAATTAGGTCAGTAGATTAGTAGGTGAACATTATGTCTACCAAGTATGAAAATAATAAAAGGTAGTCCGTGCATCTCAGAGGGGGCCACACTTCCTGCGAGATGTGAATCGCGCACTACGGCACACTGCTTTTAGCGTCATTTGTTACAGCAAGTGACTTAAGTTAACCTCCCACTGCGCGACGCTGAATGCGGTTACTCTAAAGGCGCCGCGAAGGAAAACAGAAAGAAGGTGGCGCTCGTCATGTGAGCAAAACAGGGCACATTGCCTACGATACGTGGGAAGGCAGGGAAAGAACTCCGCTTGCAGAGTTCTTTCCCTGCATTGCCTTGGCAAACGTAAGGCCAGCGTTAATAACAATATATGGGGTTTTACGTCCCAAAACCCCGATATGATTATAAGCGACGCCGTAGTGGAGGGCTCCGGAAATTTCGACCATCTGGTGTTTTTAGATGCGAAGTATCTTAAGGCCGAGCTCAATCCGGTGATGGTGGTGTGCGGCGTGACCACCCTTACTGCGCATGCGCATACCCTCTCCACACACCTCGTCTCCACTCACCCTCTCCCCTTCTCCTCTCCACTTCCCTCTCCCTTCCCCTCTTTCCACTTTCCCTCTCCCCTCCCCCTTTCCATACCCCTCTCCCCTCCCCCTTTCCACTCTTCCTCTGAAACGCGGGCTCGACATGCCGAAATTCTCTCCTGCGCAACGCCGCGATGAGCTCGAGCGCATGCGCGTCCCCTCCCCTTCTCTCTCCTCTCCTACGCTGCCCCCCTCTCGCCCGCCTGTCGACCGCGTTCCCCGCTCGCCCTGTGAGAATTAACGGCCAGGCTAGATGGAAGATACGACACGCGTAGCGCCCCTCTTCGCGTTCCACGACGTGAGGTCGGTAGCATGCCCAACAAACGCCAACGGAACGCGATCGTGCAAGTGCTCCGGCTTCGCATCGCCTCATGGTCCCCTTTAGCGGGAGATGGTGTAATTTTTTTAACATGCACTGATATTGCAGAGTACACGGGCCTCTAGCATTTCGCCTCCATCGAAATGCGACAGCCGCGGCCGGGATCGAATCCGCGACCTTCGGGTCAGCAGCCCAACACCATAATCACTGCTCCACCGCAGCGGACAAGACCCGCGTTGACAGCATCATTTACCTTCTGGCGGCGCGGTAACAGGGCAGTTCAATGCCTTCTTACTCTTGCAATAGTGAACAGCGAACTTATTGACAAAAACAAAAAAAGACATTCGTGAAAGGTTGCTCAGCTTGCCCCAAACATCGCCTGGTGAGGTGCTACGTTGTCTTACGGTAAACAAACACGCGACACAGAGAATAAAAATAAAACGGCTTTTCGAGACCTTTTCAGGTCCCTTGCTCACATAAACGAAATATATCAGCTCGTAATCAATATATTAAACGGGTCCTGACGAGGGGCCTTTTAGCGAGCTTTACCATGTAAAAATAGAAACGCGCTATTCTGTCCCGAAGAAAGCTGGCCGCAAGAGCCGGGTTCCAAGCCGCGACTTCCTACAATTCTACAGACCAGCATAGGCAGTCAAACAAGAAGGCGAGTTTCTCGATACTTTATGTGAATTTAATCTGTTTCATTACTCTTTCACCAACACTTAGCAGAGAGGGAAACGCGGCCTGTGTAGCATGTCATGTGTAAGTCAATGCACTTTCCGGTGTTCAGTTATGTTATCTAGAAACAAAAAGCGCGCTGTTAAAACTAAAGCGACTTTATAAAAATCATTCTTTTTAAGAAGTTCATCGAACAATATTCTGATTGCAAAGGTATTCTTCCTTTACTGCTGCTGCTTATTGAGCTTTAAAAGAAAATGTCTGTGGCAGCGAATATAACACGGCCAGGTGTCTTCACATAATAGCGCAAAATATTGATTTTATAAATTGAGGCCAACAAAAATTAGGGACGCCAAGATTCCGCACATTCGGGAACCCGCGATCGTCATCACCGCCTCCCAAGCTTGCATTATTTTCTGGAAGTTAATTTTTTCACATTACAAAAACAACAGCGCTAAAGGACGCGTTCCTGCTTTAAGAAACCCGTCGGAGCCAACGATATCATCGGACAATATATGTTGAAGAGGCAGAGGATGAGAAGAAGGGCAGCACGCTCTTTCGAGAGTTCGTAGTTATCAAGCACAGCCAAGCGACTTGTATGTGTGCACCGTTTCAGTGCAACAGAACTGCTGACTCACAGTCGAGCAGCCAACACAGCCGCTCGTCGCATGCGTTGCGGTTATCACTCGGCGACTGAGGTTCGCGCTCGCTGGTTGTCGCGGATATCGTCGTCGTGCTTTTTTTAATGTATTGTGGTTTTCTCAATCCGCGCGATTACGGCACGCGTCATCGCGCGAATTTTGAACGTTGAAGGTCCGTACGCCACGTGGTGTGAAAAACGGTGAACTAGAAGCGATGTCCCGAATTCCTGGGTGTGGGTCGGGGGTACGCCAGATGTCGGTCTTCCTCGGAGCGTAGCGCTGACCGACAGGTGAGTGGTATGGCGTCGGCGATGGCGGCGGACAGCAGCGGCGTAGCTGACTCCCTGTGGCTCAGGCTTCAGTAGTTGAGGTGCTTCCAGGGATTGCTGTATATCCTAGCGTACGTCAGCAATCCAGTCTACTTGAGGCTTCGACGACAGCAAGAGTTTTCGCAGCTTCTCCCGCACGATCGCTCTGATGCTGTCTTGCAGGTCGTCGCATTGCAGCGCTTGAACCTCTCCGTAGGTTGTCGTAAGAATTTGGCGGTTGCACTGCCTCGTACGCATTTGAAGCGCCTTTTCGATTGTTGTGGGATCTGAGGCGAATTCCGCGACCGTCTTAGGTGGGCACGAACAAGGCCGGCAAACAGTTCCTGCTTGACTCCTCGCATTAGGAAGCGGATCTTCTTCTCCTCGGACATAGTGGGTTGAGCATGGCCAAATAGGCGGACCATTTCTTCAGTGTACATGCCAATGTTCTCGTTCGGCAGCTGTACACGAGTCTCTAGCAGAGTTTCGGCTCTTCCGGACGACGCTCGTGAAGGTGTCCAGGAAAGCGGCGCGAAAAAGGACCCAGGTGGTGAGCGTGGCCTGTAGGTTCTCCAACCATGTTCAAGCGACATCTTCCAAGACGAAATACACGTGCCGTAGCTTGTCGTGATCAGTCCAGTTGTTGAAAAGAGCGACGCGGTCATGCCTTGCAAACCAACTTTCCGGGTTTTCGAGCGGTGACCCGCGGAAGGTAGTTGGCTCCCTCGGTTGATGTAGCAGCACAGGTGCAGGCGCCATGGGTACTGTCGCCGTCGCTGATGTGGTGGTCATGGTTGGGGTCTTCCTGGTATTGTCGGGTAGAGGTCCGTACTCCGGTGGTAGACCTTGTTGCCTACGGCTAGCTCGCTGATGGTGGTTGGCTTCGATGTCTTCTCCGCGACATGGGCTGGGTTCGCGGCCTGACGGGGGCGTCCGGAACATGGACGAACAGCACCTCCACCAGATGTGACGGGCTCGTGACGTTGACCAAGGAAGCAGTCGGCGTGTCCAACATGAAACTCTTTATTTCACCGAACTGGTTGTCGGGAGAAGGACAGTCAAACTACAACTAATACACACTGTGCACTGACAGTGGTGAACACAGCGTTGGCCATCGATAATTTGAGAAGCGGTAAAGCGTGTCGGCTTTTATACGTGTGCTATCGAACATTCTAGTGTTATCGCTGGTGGCAGCCTAATATCTCGAAGAAGCTAGAGTATTCGCATCCTGCGCGCAATCTTAATGGAATGAGCTAAAACATTCGTGAAGCTTCCGAAACATCGCGGCCCGGTCCGTGCGGAGCGTTGCAGTCTTTGTGGGTGAAGGCCGAATGAATAACACGCGTGGCAATAACGTCAAACCAACTCTCGGCGTCTTCATACGTGTCGCCGTGGAAAGGCTCGGGCTTCGGCGGCTGATCAACGATGACGTGGGTTTCGGCGATCGGAGATGTCATGTTGGTATTGCCACCGCAGACAGGCGGTGCTTCCCTAGCAGGCTCCGGCAAAAGAGAAAAGTCGGGTGGCTCACCGCGCAGACGACGGCTGGTGGGCTGTTCGACAGGCATAGCTCGTTGGGTTCCAGTTCGCGTGGCTCCGCGCTTCCTTCTCTAACTCGAACAGGGCTTGAGATCAATACCCCACACCTCCACCGGAATTGTAACGAACAATTTAGGTAGTCTGGAGAAAACTATTTATTGAAGGATACGGTACGAAGAACTTAATTTAAAGCAGAGACTTTGCCTGGGCAAGTTGGTGCGACATTTGCAAAATAGAACAGCACAAAGAATGGGACGAAAGCACAATAACCACAGCACGAGTGCTGACTACCAACTGAGATTTATATGATGAAAGTGCCGTTTTATAGTGTCACATGACCCCACCGTCAACAGGCCCCACTCACAAAACCATTAATAGCACCAATCAAGAACGCTATCTCACAACAAAACCTGAATCGACGCGCAGTTAACAACCGGAGCAGCGCACACAGATTATACAGACGCGCATGGCAATTATCGAAACACACTTAAAGACACATTATCACTGTTTAACATGTAAGTGCCCACATCTCGCTAAAACACTGCACTGCGCATGCTCGCTCCAATCAGCACAGAAAGCAGGATATTACGACGACTAAAACGTGGCAGACCGCAAAACGTGGCAGACCCACAAGACCGCAAAAGCGAGAGTGTCACAGATAAGATGATCAACAAATGAAACGCAGCCCTGCCTAACTAAAACTTAAAACTTAAAGGTTGCTCATGCATGGCCTTCTAAAAACGCCATCTCATCTTTGGAGAGAAATAAGGAAGGTTCACTAACACATTGATCGCTGATGTGTGTGCGCGTATTACTTGTTCCCTCTTTCCTTCTTGCTCTCTCTATTTTTTCTCCCCTTTCCCCTCGCCCCGTGTAGGGTAGCAAACCGGGTACAACCTGGTTAACCTCCCTGCCTTTCCTTCACTTTTATCTATCTCTCTCTCTCCCTTATTTTCCTCTCCAATTTGTTGCTAGCTCTTTTAAAAAAACTGCTTCTCTGAAACTCCGGTGCACAAACACGCCTGCAGCAGTGGTCCGCCACGTTCCCTCCTGACTTGTTTTGCGCATTCGATCTGTGCTCTCGAGCCCTATCATTAAAACATAGGCCCGTTTGGCCGATGTATTTCCGTCCGCAACTGATCGCAATGCACAAAACAACCTTAAACTGGCAATCAGTGAACTTGTTCCTGTGCTTCTCACACAACTCAGGCACCCTGTCTACTAGGGAACAAGCTTTAGACAGCTTCTGAGGGGCAGAAAAAACAACATTGACTCCGTATCTTGACGCTACTTTTTTTTTCAAGTTGTGCGATACGTTATGTAGGTACGGAATTGCCTGTACTCTCTTCTTTTCTTTCTTGCTTCGCCTTGCCTGAGGGTGTTTTATTGTCTGCAGCAGCTGATCACACACGGAAGTGATTGTTCATTCCTGGTATCCTGAACGCAAAAGGCGCGTAGTTTGGGAGGAAGAGCCTGATTGCACAAGGTGGGTACAAGACTTCTTTAACGATGCGCCATGACAAGTGATGGTGATCCCTCTCTTGATAGTTTTAGAATGAGCACTATCATACGGTACAAACCCTTTTGCAGAGCGCTGATTGTAAATCCAGCAGACACGAGCTTCATGAAAATGCAAGCGAACATCAAGAACTGAGTGACATCATTCTCTGGTTTATTAAAAGTAAAGCGTAATCCACTGCCGTACAACTTAAAATGCTCATCACACCATCAATACATTCGTCAAGAGCAAAACTAGGAACATCTTTCGGTATAACCAAGAAATCATCCACATACCTAAAAACTTTTACTGCTCTTGAGCAAGAAAGATTAGCCTGAACATCGTGATCTATACCCGACAAAATTATATTGTAGAGTGAGTGCGACAGAGGACCCAGTACATATACCACTTCTTTGCACGTAATGCTTGTCCTCAAAGATTACAACAGTCGACTGAAGATAGAATTGTAACAGTCATAAAAATTTCACTAGTGATGCCCGTGCTATTTTGAAATTTCGCGTCCCCCACTTCCTCAATCTTTGTTCTAACCACACGAAAAAGTTCCGCGTGCGGCACGGAGTAATCTAGTTCCTCTACGTTGAACGAGAAAGCCGTCAACCCAGATTCCTTTTCCACGCACTTCATATTGAGATGAACTGCCGATTCCGAACGGATCGTCACAGAGCAAGCATCTTGAGAAGTACCACCCCTTCGGGCGACATCGAGGGGCGTTCCCACGTGGAGACAGGTAGACCTAGCCTAACCGCCGCATCACAGGCTCTCTGGACAGGCTAAAATTGATGGTACTTCGAGCTCTTGTGGGCTGAGCTGCATTTTTCTTCTGTGAGGTCTTTGTCCCCACGTAACGAGGGGCACCGCCAGAGCATGTACTCGAGATTTCACGTCCTCCCGCAGCGAGGGCACTGTGAGCTAAAGTCACTTGAAGATAGGCAATGCACGAAAGCCAGATTAGGGTATGATTTCGTCTGGAGCATCCTAAGGGCCATAGCCTGCGGTCTCGTGAGCTTTTACTGTGGTGGGAGAAATACTCTCCTTTTCAGGTAGAAGTATTTTTTGTGAATTCATTAAAGGTGAACTAACTGCCTCGAAACGCTTGGACCCCGAACTCTGGCAAGGCGCGCATAGACAGTACGGGCGTCTGGGAGTGGGCGATGTAGTTGAGGTTGGTGAGTGAGTCCAAATTTTGGCCTAAATGTGCTGGGGACCAAGTGATCCTGTGCATAGTTATTGCCCTGTTCTTGAGAACGTCATGGGCCTCTTTCGCTGTGGAGCCCGAGGCAAACGCCCTGACCGCCGATCTAGAATCCGAATAGATTTGCGTTTTAAATGTCATCCAAGAGTGCCAAAGTAATAGGGACCTGCTCCGCTTTACGAGAGGTGGTCCCAGTCACGGAGGCCAACGAGATGATGTGACCTCTGTTATCTATTGCCCCTACGGCAAAATGGGATGAGCGTCCGTACTGTGCCGCATCTACAAAGCAAACCGATTGGGGATCATCCTTGATCTCCTTGAGGATCGCGATCGCTCTTGCTCAACGTCTCCCCTCATTGTGCTGCGGGTGCACATTGCGAAAGATATGGCGCAACAAGAATATTTTCCTCTTGCTCCTCGATGATTCGATGACTTCTCTCTTCTGCCAACGCTGGATTGACACCCAGAATGGCTAAGATTCTTCTCCATGCTAAACAGCAGGATAGTCGAGCCAGCTGGGCTGATTACTGCACTTCGATGATTTGGTCCAGCGTATTGCGCAAGCCTAAGTGATAGAGGCGTTCTGTACTAGCAGTCATGGGAATACCGAGCACCCTTTTGATGCATTTGCGAATGAGGATGTCTAGCTTTGTTTTCTCGAACTCGTGCCAGTTGTGCATAACCGCTACGTAGATGATTTCCGACTCTTCTGTTAGACACCCTACTGATGAGTCTGATAACCATTTCCGTTTTCTTGGTAATCCCATCTAGTGCAAATCTAGTGGATCCATTGGATTAGATAACCATGCCCAACACACGTATGGACTGGACTTAAGGTTGAGGTTTCCCGCACATGTGGTTAGCCTGATATCGACATCCGCGAGTGGCTTCCGGCCCTGGGCTTGGGACCTCGTCTGATCGGTCTATAAAGGAGTAAGTCGGGCTTGCTGGGGGAGCATTTCAGTGCCGTGTTTTCCAGGTATGACTCGACCTCGTTGACCGCTGAGTGGAGACTCGTCTCAACATCTCGTTCACTACCCTTGGTGCACCATATAGTTATATCATCTGCATAGATTGTGTTGAAGAAGAACGGCAATTTGGCTTTCCTTCAGCACTACCGTGCTTGCGCTACAAACCCTCTCAATAAATAGATTGTGTGACTAACACCGTCTATAGCAGAGAGCTTTTCCGAGAGACCTGAATAAAAGTGGGGACACCACTGCTCCTTGCGGTGTGCCTCTAGGGCCAAGTTCGAAAGCCTTTGTTTTAAGGTCTCCTATCTTGAATGTCGCTTTTCTCCCCTTTGGAAAGGAGCTTATGTAACTGTGAAAGGCAGCACGCAGATTGAGTTCCGATATGACATTCAAAATGTGTGCATGAGACACGTTATCAACAACTTTTTCCAAATCTAAACCCAGAATAGCCCGGACGTCTCTGTTGGGTTGTCGATTACTTGGCATCTTATTAGCTTCATCGCATCCTGCGTAGGCAAGCCGCACGGACGCCAATAATGTTGCATGAAATAAATTCCTCTTCTCTGCATAGTCCGAAATGCGTTTGTGAATGGTGTGCTCTGCAACCTTCCGCACGCATGACGTGAGGGAGATGGGTCGAAGGTTCGCGAGTCCTGGGGGTTTTCACGGCTTCAGAATGAGGACAACCGATATGGGCTTCCATGTTTCTGGAACCAGACCCCGCTCGGAGACCTGGTTTATCTCTTCAGTGAGGTAGTCGATGGAGTCGTCACTTTGGTTCCTAAGAGCCCTGATGGAGATTCCGTCTGGACCTGGAGCAGACGGACCATTTAGGTTCTGTAATACCGCCCTGATTTCGCTGGCGCTGAACGGTTCGTCAAACGTTGGATCCGGCTCGCCCTTGTATGTAAGATAGTCCGTCGGACATACGCTCCCAACCGGAAGATATATCTTCGCCAACCCATCCCATCCGCCATGACGCCCTCGGTTTCCGACCACCTCGCTTCAGGAAGGACCTTTCCAATCGCCTGCCTTTCATAAGCCTTATAAGTTGTGTCATCTACGAGGTATTTGAGCAAGTTCCATTTTTCACCCGCTCTCATCTCACCATCCACAGAGTTGCATACTTCATCCCATTGCTGCTTAGATAGTACCTGAAAATGCTGTTCAATAGTCCTGTTCGGTTCTGCGATCTTTCTTCCGAGCTTGCAATTCTTTCTTCCTGATCTTTCTTCCGAGCTTCCGAGCTTCTTTCTGATCTTTCTTCCGAGCTTGCAACGAGTGATTTCCAGCCTCCAGGAGATGCGCCAACCGGCTGTCTATCCTGTCGACATCGAGGTCGGCCTGGATTGGCTTGGTGGCCGCCCTGACGCCCTCTGTGTTGTTCAGACCATCGGTCGAAATCAGGAGGTGAGTCTTGGGATTGCCTATGCTCTTCCCTGTGTTCGCGGAACAGGTCCCAGTCTGTGAAGTTCAAGCTTCTAAACCTGTTCCTCTCCACAAACACGTTATGGTGATCGAGATACAAGGTATGGCGACATGGTGATCAAACAAGATATTGTGATCGCTACCAAGGTCCGTCAGTAAGTTGGACCACGTCATCGAATCGACATTTTTGACAAATGTGAGATCCGGCACGAAGTCTCTAGAGCAGCAATTGCCAATTCTGGTTGGGAAAGCCGGATCAGTGATTTAAGTGAGGTTGTTCTTGGCTGCACTTTGCCATGGGTCGATGCCTTTGAGGGTATTCTGGAGATATCCCCACGCCCGATGCCGGGCATTGAAGTTCCTGGCTACAAAAAGAGGGGATTTCCTTCCTTCACTAGCCGCCTTTGCAATGATCGCTGCAAACTTCTGCCTGAGGTTCGAGGGCATGCTGTAGATATTGAGTACAAACTTACTGTCCTTGTTTAGATTACCGGGCATGATTTCTACTAGGGAGTATTCCACTTTCCTCGTGTTATCGTTATTGTTGTTAGAGATGATAGTGCTTGTATTGGTTATAAAGATGCTGATGCCCCTTTTCTCTTTACTGTGAATCGTGTACGCCTTGTAACCCATTAAGGAAAGACGGTGACTTTTAAGGGCTCGTTTCTTAGTTAGACACAATATTAATGAAAACTAACAGACAATAATGCCAAAGAAAGTAGAGGGGATGTCATTCGTTGTGATTAGGATAATGTGTGAAGAAAGTAAAGTGGACGAAAAGATAACTTGCCGCCGGAAGGGACCGAACCTGCGACCTTCGAATAACGCGTCCGGGGCTCTACCACTGAGCTACGGCGGCGGTCATCCTCCCGTCCACTTTGTGGGGTATATATATGTGTATTTAAACCAAGGAGTGTTAGACAGCGTCAGTCGCAGCCATGGCGACGAGTGTGGAACACTTTTTCTGCCTGTTGGCGTCACGTAGCATGTGACGCCAACACCCTGAAAGTGCGCTCACCCTGGAATGCTCAAGACTGACAAGCGCCTTCAATACTAGTGGCGGGGAATTTACCGCTACGTTCAGAAGTTCGTGCGCTCTCGCCCCGATTGCCAGCGCCTGAAATCTTGACCCCACCTCTCGCCAGCTGGTCTGCAAGCTTTACTTTGCTCTAGCAGGCACATTAGGTGCGTCGGCATTGATTTGTACGGGCCCCGTCCCATGACAGCTGCTGGAAACTGTTGGGTCACTGTAGCAGTTGACCACCTCATGCGATACACTTAGACTGCTGCACTTCTGGCAGCTACCGCGCGCGACGTTCCTGCTTCGCCGATTTATCCTCTCCACAAATAACTGAATAAATAAATCTCAGTATGGCTTTCTCCACGGCAAATCAACTGAATCTGCACTACTGACCCAGAAGGAAATCATCCTTAAAGCTTTTGAATTAAAACAGATATGTGTAGGCATTTACATAGATTTTTCAAAGGCGTTTGACCGGATTCACCATGCAACATTGTTAGAAAAACTGCAACTATATGGTATTCGCGGCACGCCACTGCTCTTGATAAAATCCTACTTGAAGCATAGGTTTCAGTGTGTCAGCTTAGGAACGGCAGTTTCATCGTTACAGCAGGTAGTCACTGGCGTTCCGCAAGGAAGCATATTGGGTCCTTTATTGTTCATTCTTTACATAAACGATATAAACACTATCAACAAAGCACCAACCTATGTAATTTACGCTGATGACACCAGCCTATTTTTCACTGGAAAAAATCTGCAATATTTAGCACCTCAAATAAATAACGCCCTTGAAGACATACAAAAGTGGAGTAAAGAAAACTCGTTGTTGATTAATGATGAGAAAACAAAGGCCGTTCTTTTTCATCCGCGGCAGCTTTCAGTCACCATTGATAGTCCTTTATTTTTAGGCACGGCGCCTATAGAATTTGTGAACTCAATAAAAATTTTAGGTGTGCTGTTTCAAAAAAATATGTCCTAAGACGATCATTTTGACCACGTTCAATCTCATGTGGCTAAAAGTGTGGGTGCTATTGCAAAATTTCGACACATTCTGCCTGCATCGATAAAACTTATGCTCTACAACACGCTTTTTTTATCCCACATAAATTATTGTTTTTTAGTGTGGGGAAATTCCACACAAAGAAATAACCATAGAATATTTATGTTACAAAAAAGAGCTCTTCGGTCTATAGCTAACGTTGAACATCGTGCGCATACGAAGGAATTGTTTCATCGTTTTAACATTGTACCCATAGAAAAATATTATGATTGGAAACTAGCTATCAAATATAAAAAGTCAGTTTATAAAAATCAACATGACCTTCTAAATCTCGCTAACCTGAGAGGAAATGCTCCTTTCTATTCTCTCCTCAAACAAGACTTCTGGAACATCCCCTTTTGCCGAACAGAATACGGACGACAGATGTTGCAGTATTGTTTGCCTCACTTACTAAACACACTCCTCAGTAGCGAAATAGAATTAGAGAAACGTAGTATAAGTGACATTAAAAAACACTTCCTGTAACTAATCCCCGTAAAAAAAAAAATTGCTGTACTGTATGAAGAGAGATGTACTTTCATTGTTTTTGTTTGTTTGTTTGATGATTGCCTGTTGTTATGGATTAATTATTGTGTTAAATAATTATCTTTAGCTGTTGACGATCTGTACATATATGCATTGACACATACTTTTTCTTTGTAGTCGTAAATATTGTAGATACAAGGTTTAAAGTATCACGTTAACCACTTTTTCCTCCTTTTTCTTTTTTTTTCTCATGTAACGCGTTGGTTTGATTTTGTGATAGTATTTTTTCGTGTATGTAACGCGCTAGTTTGTTCCTTGATTGCATTTTGACATCCTTGTGTGTCCCTACTGTATGCCCTGTATATGGGGGCTTGGGCTTTCCTCAAGCGAATTGTATCGCTTTTTGCCCAAGCTTGCCCACATCTCCAGGATGTAAATAAAACTGATTTGATTTGATTTGATCCTACGTCAAGGGCCACTCCAGGAGCTGCTCAGTGACCGTGGTCGTGTCTTTCTCTCCAACATATGTCAAGCTATTCTTAGAGAGTGCTACGTGGTTCATTGCCCGAATACGGCGTACCACCCTGAAAACAATGGGCTATAGAGCGCTTCAACCGCACGCTCTGCGACACACTTTCAAAGTACATCGCCTCCGACCAGTCAATTTGGGACGCCATTCTAACCTTAGTAACCTACGCGTACACCACCACAACTCAGAGCAGCAATGGCTTTTCACCGTACTGCACGGTCGGAACCCGTCACACACAGTCGACCAAATGCTTGAGTATGCGCCCATATCTGGCACAGTGAGGCATGCCGAAGAGAGCCGGGACCTCGCATGGGCCTTTACCTCCTATGACCAAGCACGCCAGAAGAGCATTCGCGGCCCCACTACTGCGCACACCTTCCTTCCTGGAGCGCCTGGGTGGCTCTCCGTTTCTGCCACTGCGCCTGATTTCTCGTCGAAGTTACTTCGCAAGTATGGATGTCCCTATCGATTCGTCGAACGCGCATCACCCGTCAACGATGTGATTGAACCCGTTGGACCGCCTTCGGACACGCGCCGTCGTGCTCGCGACATTGTCAATATCGAGAGGCTTACCTATAGTGACGATCCACATATAGGGATGATCCACCTATAGGGACGAACTCCTAGGAAGCCGGACGGCTGCCTTTACGTCCCCGGGAGTAACTGTAGCAAAGAGGAGCCAACGCTACATTGGATCACTCTCTCAAGTGACATCTAGTGGGCCTGTCTCTACCGCGCAGTGCTCGTGAACGGCGCTCGCTCTCAGGGCCCGTGATTGCTCAAGCTACCGGTTCACTCCTACGTCAGCGTTTAAAGAACGCCTGTATTATATATACTGTAGCGAACAGAAATGCCCAGCGCTACAGCCATATTGCCAGCTCTGCTCGAGGCACGAGCTGGAGCTGCCCAGCCTGTGGTTGCTGCAACGCTGCCTGCACCCGTCCAGCTCTTGCTGTCCCTCTTCGGACGCTCTCGGCCCAGTGTTTTATATGCGAAGCAGCTTATGCGCTGGGCATTGTCCGTAGTTCCATCGGCGACTGTCCGCTTTCTAAAACCTACCATAGCCATCTGCAACATATTGAGCGCTCGCTCGCGCCAAGAAGTCTTCTTCCTCTTGTTCTTCGACCGCCTTGATGACGATACGTGCAGAGCGCGAGCTCGCGCCAAGGAGAAGTCTTCGTCTTGTTCTTCGACCGCCTTGATGACGATACGTGCAGATCACTATAGGGGCCCGGGCTGCCGTATGCTGTCCTAGCTTGGCGTAACGCAGACAAAACCACATGTGCTGGCACGCGCTAGCGCGTTCGGACCTGTGTAAGGGGCTGGGTAAGACGCTGTGGCCTCTCCCCTATACAATCTCTCAGCCATCATGTGATGGCGTCGGCGAACGAGATTCTGCAGACGCGTGATGAACCAACGCGTTGTATCCTAGTCAGAACGCGCGTTCTGGCCTGTGTAAGGGGCTGGGTAAGACGCTGTGGCCTCTCCCCCTTACACTCTCTCAGCAATCACGTGATGGCGTCGAGGAATGAGATTCTACAGACGCGCGATGAACCTCCGTGAAGTGCTCCAACAAGAGTTCGGAACGAGTAACTGCAACAGTAACTACAGTGAATTCATGGTGTGCTCCACATGCAAGGACGCGTTAACATCGGCCAAGGTGCCCGAGATGAAGGGATCTTTAGGTCGACCCATGCGCTCTTTCGCATCCCCACATGGTTCCCTTTAGTGGGAGATGGGGAAATATTTTTATTATGGCGACATGCCTGCAGTACTGGGCATTCCTCTTCGCTACAATATATATATATATATATATATATATATATATATATATATATATATATATATTGAGAAGAGGTTTCTTGGCGGTGCGTTCCTGTGGTGACTCAATGAACAAACACAGCGAGTCAGGGCAAAACACCGTCCAGAAGGATGCCAGCGACCAGCAGCGCGAGGCGAGCGAGCTGAGCAACACCCAGCACGCCGAGCGTTGGCGATAGTGCTGACCGGCGACGCGTCTTCTTCTTCACAATTCGTCCCCGCCGAAAAAAAGCCATCCTGGCGACCTAGGAGTCTAGAGGCAGAGGGCTGTGGTATTGCTTGAGACGGGCCACGTGGACGAGGTCACGTCCATGCCGGCGCAGGTCGTCAGATGGGGAAACCGGCTCAAAGAGAAAATTCACCGGAGATGTTTGCTCCAAAACGCGGTAAGGGCCCTCGTACTTTCGGACGAGTTTTGAGGAAAGCCCAGGAGCTTGGTAAGGAACAGCCAGCCATACAAGAGATCCAGGGGAAAAGCTGGGACTTCTAAGTGGGTCGGCGTTGTTTTCCTTCTGGCGCTGTTGCTCTTGGGATGTAAAGGTGCGCGCTAGTTGGCGGCACTCTTCCGCTTTTCGGGCAGCTTCAGACACAGGTAGGCATTCGGAAGCGTCAGGGCAATACGGAAGGAGAGTGTCAGTGGTGTGCGAAGGTTGGCGTCCACACAGGAGGAAGAAAGGTGAGAATCCCGTGGTAGTCTGTGTCGCTGTGTTGTAGGCTAACGTTATGAACGAAAGAACGCGGTCGCAGTTACCATGATTAGATGTCACGTACATCGCGAGCATATCACTGAGGGTGCAGTTGAATTGTTCTGTGAGCCCGTTAGTCTGCAGGTAGTATGCGGTGGTCCTTCGATGAAAAACGTGGCATTCGGAAAGCAAAGCTTCGAAGACTTCTGAGAGGAAGGCTCGACTTGTGTCACTGAGGAGTTACCGAGGTGCGCCATGTCGAAGGATGAATCGGCGTAGGACGAAAGACGCTACGTCCAGCGCTGTGACATTTGGCAGAGCAGCAGTTTCGGCGTAGCGTGTCAAATGGTTCAGAGCGAATATCATCCACCTATTGCCATCCGGTGTCCTCGGAAGTGGGCCGTAGAGATAAATGCCGACGCGTTCGAAGGGCTTGTCAGGGCACGGAAGTGGCTGCAAGGCTCCTGACGCGCGTAAAGGTGGTGATTTGGGACGCTGACAGTCAGGGCAGCACTAAACATATTTTCATACAAAATTCTACATTCCGCGCCAGCAGCAGCTATGGCAAGTACGTTGATATGTTTTGAAAACTCCGGCATCACATTGTGAATCGTCGTGGAAGGCAGCCCATGTGTGTGATCTTAAGCTGTGGGAAATAACCAAGGGCCATATACGGCCTGCGGGAGCGTAGTTCCGCCGGTGTAGCAGCCGATCGCGAATGGCGAAATTGGCAGCTTGGCGTCGGAGAGATCGGAATACAGGAATTGTCGATGCTCCAGAAAAATAGCCGCAAAGAGTAGCGATCCACGGGTCACGGCGTTGTTCAGTAGCAATGGAGTCAGTGTCGAGAGATGAGACTGAGTGTGTACAGTTCGTTGCCCAATGCGAGTCTGGAGGTAGAGGCGAACGGAACAAGGCGTCCGCGTCACAGTGCTTACGTCCGCTGCAATATATGACGCGAATATCCTACTCTTCAATTCGGAGTACCCAGCGTGCTATTCGGTAAGACGGATCTTACAACGTGCCGAGCCAACAAAGCGCATGGTGATCCGTTACCAGGTCAAACGGGCGACCCTACAAATATGTGCAGAACTTGGTAAGCGCCCATACTAGTGCACAGCACTTCTTTTCAATGACGCTGTAATGGTCTCTGTTTCTGTCAGCGTGGCAGTCGCATATGCGACGGCGTATTCGAAGTAGCCGGGCTTACGCTGGGCGAGAATATATATATATATATATATATATATATATATATATATATATATATATATATATATATATATATATATATATATATATATATATCATCGTCAGCCTGTCTACACCCACTGCAGGGCAAAGCCCTCTCCCATGTTCCGCCAGTCAACCCCGTCTTGTGCTTTCTGCTGCCACGTTATACCTACAAACTTCTTAATCTCATCTACCCACCTAATTTTCTGTATCCCCCTCACGCATTTGCCATCTCTTGGAATCCAATCAGTTACCCTTCATGACCACCGGTTATCCTGCCGACGTGCTACGTGCCCGGCCCATATGCATTTCTTCTTCTTGATTTCAACTATGATATCCTTAAGCCCCGTTTGCTCCCTAACCCACTCTACTCTCTTCCTGTCTCTTAGGGTTACACCTAGCATTTGCATTTCCATCGCTCGCTGCGTCATCCTCAAATTAAGTTGAACCCTCTTTGTAAATTTCCAGGTTTCTGCTCCGTAGGTAAGTACCGGTAAGATGCAGCTGTTCTATACCTTCCTCTTGAGAGATAGTGGTAGACTACCATTCATGATTTGATACTGCTTGCCGAATGAGCCCCAGCCTATCCTTATTCTTCTAGTTATTTCACTCTCATTGTTCGGCTCCGCTGTTACTACCTGTCCTAAGTAGACGTACTTCTTTACAACTTCCAGTGTCTCGCCACCTATCGCAAAGCGCTGTTCTCTGCCAAGATTGTTCCACATTACTTTAGTTTTATGCATATTAATTTTCAGACCTACTCTTCTACTTTCCGTATCCAGTTCAGTAATCATGAGCTATAATTCGTCTCCCGCGTTACTCATCAATGCAATGTCATCATCGAATCGCAGGTTACTGAGATACTCTCCATTAACTCTTATCCCTAATTCTTCCCAATCTAGGGCACTGAAAACCTCCTGTAAACACGCGGTGAATAGCATTGGAGAGGTCGTGTCTCCCTTTCGTACGCCCTCCTTTATTGGAATTTTGTCGCTTTCTTTATAGAAGCCTATAGTGGCTGTGGATCCGCTGTAGATTTCTTCCCTTATGTTTATATAGGCTTCGTCGACGCCCTGATTCAGCAGTGCCTGCATGACTGCTGATGTCTCCACCGAATCGAATGCCTTCTCGTAATCTATGATGGCTATGTATAGGGGTTGGTTGTATTCCGCGCATTTCTCTATCACCTCATTGATAGTATGAATATGGTCTATTGTTGAGAAGCCTGTACGAAATCCTGTCTGGTCCTTTGGTTGATTGAACTCTAATGTCGTATTAATTCTGTTAGCAATTACTATTGTAAATAGCTTGTAGACAACGGACAGCTAAGGTGATGGGCCTATAATTTTTCAGGTCCTTGACGTCCCCTTTCTTATGGATCAAGATGATGTTGGCATTCTTCCAAGATTCTGGTATCTTCCCCGTCGAGAGACACTTCGTATACAGGATGGCCAGTTTTAAAGGTGGAGCATTTCTTAGTCGCACCTGCGGCGTCGGCCTCCGTCCACAACCCCACTGCGCATGCTCGGCTCGTCTCGTGCCGGCAGCAAGCCTCTCCTCTCCCTCCCTCGCATGCTCGGCTCGTCTCGTGCCGGCGGCAGGCCTCTCCTCTCCCGCCCTTCCTCCTCTCTGTCGAACGCGGGCGGTGTATATATAAGCGGCGGAGCGCGCGTTCGCAATTCAGTCAAAGGTGTCCTTGCTTGACTTTCGCTTGACTTGATGATTGCTTGACTCGACTAGATGCCATGGAAGCAACACTACCTTCAATCAGCGTCCCACCACTCGTTGAAGGCAACGCTACCCCACCCTCACTGTCGTCGGCGTCAACAACAGCAAGCAACGCAGAAGACAAGGCTGCGAAGAGGCGAGCATACGACAATGAACGCAAGCGTTTTAAGCGAGCTGCGGACGCGGAACTTCGTGCACGAGAAGCTGCTGCGAGACGGCAACGACGGGCTGCGGATCCTTCACTCGGGGAACCAGAAGCAGCTGCGAAACGGCAATGACGGACTGTGGATCCTGAACGTCGTGCTCGAGAAGCAGCAACCGTTCGTGAAAGTCGAGCAGCGGATCCATCACTCGAGGAGCGCGACGCTTCTGCGAAACCCAATTACGCAACATTCACGCGATACCCCCACCACTCTGCGACGCATTTACTCGAGTTCCCCCCGTGGGAAGATGCGGGCGACATTTTTTTCTAACATAATCTCTCCACCGTCTTTCAACAGGTCTTATGTTACCTGATCCCCACCAGCGGCTTTGCCTCTTTGCATTCCCTTTAGAGCTTTCTTTACTTCTCCTGTCAATACTGGTGGGATGTCGGATTCGTCTGGGCTATTACTGCTTCTTACGTTATCATGCTGACTGTGTCGGCTGCTGTGCAGATCTCTGTAGAACTCTTCCGCTACCTCAACTGTTCTACCCATATTGGTTGTGACCTTGCCTTCCTTGTCCCTTAATGCATACATCTGATTTTTGCGTATGCACAGTTTTGTATTCATAGCTTTGAGGCTTCTTCCATTCTTTAGAGCATGCTCAATTCTCTCCATGTTACACTTTCTTATGTCGGCTACTTTACGCCTATTGATTAACTGCGAAAGCTCCGCCAGCTCTATTTTGTCTGTTGCATTTGAGGCTTTCATGGCTTGACGTTTCTTAATGAGGTTTTTGGTCTCTTGGGATAGCTTACCAGTGTCCTGTCTAACGACTGTACCCCCGACTTCCACTGCACACTCCTTAATGATACTAGTCAGATTATCGTTCATTGCGTCAACGCTAAGGTCGGTTTCCTCGGTTAAAGCCGCGTACCTATTCTGAAGTGAAACTGAATTCCT
The DNA here is from genome assembly GCF_013339695.2 of Rhipicephalus sanguineus. Classification (NCBI taxonomy): domain Eukaryota; kingdom Metazoa; phylum Arthropoda; class Arachnida; order Ixodida; family Ixodidae; genus Rhipicephalus; species Rhipicephalus sanguineus. The sequence continues at coordinate 138,052,863 of NC_051186.1, forward strand.
GTACTTTCCCTCTCAGAGCTAGTTCATTAATCGGCTTCTTGCATATCAGTTTCTGCCGTTCCTTCCTCAAGTCTAGTTGAATTCTAGATCTTACCATTCTATGGTCACTGCATAGGATCTTGTTAACTACTTCCACATCCTCTACAATGCCCGGGTGGCCACACATTATGAAGTCTATTTCATTTTTAGTTTCGCCATTAGAACTCCTCCACGTCCACTTACGAGTAGCCCGTTTTCTGTAGAAGGTATTCAAGATGCGTAAATTATGGCGTTCTGCAAACTCTACTAGTAACTCCCCTCTGGCGTTTCTAGAGCCGATGCCATATTCCCCAACTGCATGGTCTCCAGCCTACTTCTTGCCTACCTTTGCATTAAAGCCGCCCATCAGTACAGTATACTGTGTCTTTACCTTACTCATTGCTGATTCTACGTCTTCGTAGAAGCGTTGAACCAGTTGATCATCATAGCTGGATGTAGCTGCGTAGGCCTGTACCACCATCATCTTGTACCTCTTATTAAACTTAATTACGATACATATCACATTTTAGAATAACAGAGAGCTGAGCTAGTTGGTAAGTATTCATTCTAAAAAGACAGGGCGTGCAAACACGGACACAAGAAAGAACATTGTCATCTTATTTTTTATTTATTTATTTATTTAAAGTACCTGCAGTGCCCAAAGGCATTATTGCAGGGGGGAATACACAGGGTAACATATGCTTACATAAATAGATAACTGTGAAAACAACATCAACAACAACAAAAACAACAACCAAAAAATAGAAAAAAAGAGAAACAAACTATGAGGGTAACAGTACTTCTCTGAACGAAGTTTCAGTGCGACAGTCAACAATCTCCTGTGGAAGGTGATTCCACTGAGAGATTGTGTGTGGAAAAAACGAGTATAGGTATACGTTTGTTCTGCAAAAATTTTCTCTTATTTTTAGAGGGTGGTCACTTCTGTGTCTGTAGCTTTGTCAATGCCTTAACACACCGCGAGGTGGCGACTTAGGCAAGCGTCGTTAGAACGTCGGTCTCACTCATAACTCTCATAGTACAGCTATAGTATTGCCAGCTATATTTTTATGAATAAGGAACCCCACCCCTGGTTCCCTTCTGTCAGCTAAGCCACGATAGCATAGGACGTGTCCGTTCTTCAGCACTGTATAAGCCTCCTGTGGCCTCCTAACCTCACTGAGCCCTATTACATCCCATTTAACACCGAGCCCTATTACATCCCATTTAACACCCTCTAATTCCTCGAAAAGTACAGCTAGACTCGCCTCACTGGATAAATTTCTAGCGTTATACGTAGCCAAGTTCAGATTCCAATGGCGGCCTGTCCGGACCCAGAGATTCTTAGCACCCTTTTCTGCGTCGCAGGTCTGACCGCCGGCTTGGTCAGTTGCTTCGCAGCCGTTGGGGACTGAGGGCCGAGGGTTAATTGGTGTATTCGTGTGGGAGGTAGTGGCCAAGTACTACACCAGGGTGGCCAATCCTGTTCTGGTGAGGGAGTGCATTACTGGCTGTGGTCGCCAGTGAGGCTGAACCCCAGGCCTTTTAACACGAAAGTGTTTTATGCCTAGGTCCACGAAGACTTCACTTACGTATTTCCGTCACGGAAATGACGTCAAAAAATATACACGATCACATGGCAAAGAAAAAAGTTACGTCAATGGGCATCGATCCCACGACCAATCGGTCCGCAGCAGCAGATGCCGGGCACGCTATCCACTGCGCCATGGTCACATACCCTAAAGGTTTTTCAAACGCGCCTTTTATATCTACCACTCTTCCGATCGGCGGGGTGGTGTTGCCCTCTGGGAGCGGTAAAGAAACTCCTCATTACTGTGGCCTCCGCGATTACTGTGGCCTCCGCGAGTAACACCTGCAACGCGTTACTCGTCCCTCCCATTCGGCGCGTTTTCAATAGAAGTTCAATTTTGTCAATGCCTTAACACACCGCGAGGTGGCGACCTTAGCCAAGCGTCGTAAAAACGTCGGTCTCACTCATAGCTCTGCGACGCGCGCCTGCCTCACCTGACTGTAATACCGCGTTCCCCACTCACGCCCTCGCGCCTAGAAAAATCGCGACCGGGCTGCCGGGGCGGCACGACGCGCTTTGCGTTTCCCTCTAGTCATAGAGTTTCATACAATAACCTAGAGAGGAAACTGGCGCTGCGATCATTTAACCACCATGGGAATGATGGGAAGTACAGGATTCGGATTGGATAGCGTTAGCTAACGAACTGTCTACGAATTTTTCTACAATTTCAGTTTCGTTCTTCGCGAGGCGTGGGTAGTGGGGTGTGTTACAAAGCCTTCAAGCAGTGCCTTTGTTGTTCAAAGAGGCTGAAGACCGCCAGATCTCTTGATTTGCTGTTTCATAGCAGCTTTACAGGTAGTATACGGCAGTTTTAGCAAAGCGTCGTGCACTCACCGCTGCGCACAGAGGTAGCGTCCCATGCCAGTGGAGGAAATTGCATAGAGATCATGTCTTTCGATAAGCGCGTCTTGCCAAAACTCGTTCAAATCGGCTTCAAAACGACGGCGAAGCTAAGTAGACGCACCGTCACGCTCCTCTGACTTGACTTCACAACAAAACGGGCGATGCGTTGGGGACAGGCGACTTGGACAGACGCACCTGGCATCGCAGCAGAGGGCACAATAAGTGTTTCTCATTCAATACGGTACTGTTATTTCTATAAATAGATAATGCGTACTTTCGAGGGAAAAACAAGCCTGTTTGTTTTCAAGTGTTGTAAAAAATAATTCATTATTTGGTGATGCCAAATCTGTAACACAATTGCAGGGCAATGCATACCCTGGTGGTTGAATTCCCGGCGGCTTAACTCGCCGAGAGGAGGTTGCGCTCAGGAGGATTCGTTTGGGCGCCGCGTTGACTCCTGCCATCCGGGCTGCATGGACATCCGGTGCACAGCCTCCCCCAACGACATGCCCCTTCTGCGTTGCTCCAGCCACAGAGGCAACCATCGATCACCTACTTGGGACCTGTCCGGGCCTTCACAAGGCTCGCACCCGCCACCTACGAGGCCTTGACTACCGCCCCGGTCGACCACCCGACTTAACGCGCTGGACGCACGGGCCATTGCATCGACCGCTCCTGGCCTTTATCAGCGAACCTGAACTCTTTCATTTTATTTAACTTATGCCGTAGGGCATACTGGCGCCAATAAAAAAAAATTTGTCCAATTTTCACTTCCATCTCACTGTCACGCGAACTTTTTGTAATAATTTTTATGTACGGAAGAATGAAGCAAGTTTTAATTGGAAATAATGTTATATCACTTTGTTTTACACTCGGCAAACAAGCGTTGCGAATGTCAAGAACGAAAGCCATCCGAAGCACATCCGAAGCCTGTACTTCCCATCATTACCATGGTGGTTGAAGCGCCGCTCAAGGAGCTCGCGTAGACACTAGCGCCAGATTCCCCTCTAGGTATTATTGTAAGAAATTCTATGCCTCTAGTCGTCCGGCCATGGTATTCAATCACATTTTACCATGCCGCGGGATGGCGACCAAGTTCTGCGTCCAATATGCGACGCTCTTCTGGCGCTAGCACACCTAGTTCTCTGATTACGCTTTCACTGTTAACTACTAGAGCTACTACAAGGGTTTGTTTAATCATTTAGCAGGGACGTTAGTCATCGGGATGGAGATGTACCACCAATCATCAAAGTGCGCACATCCACTTTAAATGGTGCTATAGCTGCCAGACATCAATATGCATTGTGCAAACTCTCTTAATACCAATGTGCAGTAAACACTCAGTTACTTCCGTAAGGGCACGCTTTACTTTCGTGTTATTCCGATTTCTATGGCGGAGGGATCAACCATGTTTTTACTCAATTCCATCATCACGCGGATTTTTTTTAAGTCCGGTTTGGAATTGTCTGGCACCGGGATTAGAACCACGGACCACTTGCATGCGAGGCTGATGCTCTACCACTACGCCATCGCTGGACTCTATATATGTGACCAGCAACAAAAATCACCGCCCAAGCACTCCGTAAAGACCCAGCAGAGTGAAAACGTGCGACCCCAGTGTTTAGCAGTGGGCTAATTCCGACGGAGCCGAACTGCCGCTCGAGAAGCTCGCGCGAAAGCGGGCGTTCGCCCCGGCGAATTCGTTGCCGCCGTTGCCTCGTTGACGCTGCTCAAGCTGCACCGCCGCCTCCTTGGCTGGCCGTTGGCGCTCGCGTTCGATCTCTCGAGTTAGTGCGGCGTCATGGTTAGCAGCATCCACCCGCCATTGGCGCTTGCGTTCCGCTTCGCGATTTAGTGCCGGCTTGGCAAGCTGCGGGATCCTGGGTACGAAGCTGCTGCTTGCGCTTGGCCACCCGGGTCTGTATTGTGCCCCGACTGCAGCATCGGCCCAGCGAACACAAGCTCTCTCACGGTTCTGCTGTCGGCCCTGTTCTTCGAAGGTTGTCTGTTGTTCGGGAGTTCATATGATCCGTGGCCTGCCCATGTTGAAGTTGTAAGTTGAAACTGTTGCGCGCGACCTCGGCAGCACGGTTGCGACGGTACGAACCACGTCACTGTCGGCGCAGCCAATGGCGCGCGTGCTTGGTTACGACGGAGAGAACGACGTCACTGACAGCGCAGCCAGTGGAGAGGTTTCTTGCAACATCAGGACCGACGGATTTTCGTTTCGCATGGCCATATACAACCTCTCTGTAAAACAATGTTTGTTTTTGTTGGTATGAGCACAAGAACGTCGATCACCAGCAACAAAAACAATTTTTGTTGCCGATCATTGAGGGTCTTGTGCTCATGCGCGTGTTGTCTAGCTGCGGCGATGCTTTTCACTAAATGTTCGCACTTCTTAATAGCGCTCGTCCCGTCTGTCTAACTTTTTAGGCCCCTTTTATTGCACTTCATTTTTACCGAGTATGCATCACCAACTGGCCCAAAGTTGTACGCTCCTAAAATCTCTAGAAAATGTAAAGGCACATGTATACCTGGTACGGAGTCGTCGCCTTCATTGCGGTTCTCGGCTCCTCTCAGGAACGAGTCGATAAAGCATGTACGCTCTTCGGTCCGGGTAGTGTTGCGGTAGATGTTCACTTCTTTCCTAAAAAACAAATTGCAAGAAAAGCCATATAACGTTTCCTGCCGAGCTATTTTTAAATGCGAAGCATTTCTTAGCGAACCTCAGACACTTTGGGTGTTCCTATCTACGTATCTATCTATCTATCTATCTATCTAGCCGCCTACGTCTGGGCACTCTCCTGGTGGTCTCTATAACTTCTAATATACCAAAATTGGCATAGCAGGGGATCAGTGTATGGTGAACGCGATTCACTGGTCATGACATGAATAACGCAAAATGCCTGTCGCGTACGTCATGAAACCCTTTCTCTCAGTCACGTGTGGCACATACCCACATACCAGTGTTCAAGTTATGCGGGTATGTGCCACAGGTGATACAAAGTCTCAACCAACACAGTAAACGCGAACACACACATTGACACGCAAGGAAAGTGATAATAATAATAATTGTTAGGGCTTCAATTTTGACCGTCTGGTATTCTTTAATGTGCACCGAGATCACACAGTACACAGGCATCTAGCATTTTGCATTCATCGCAATGCGACCGCCGCGGCCGGGATCGAACCCGTGACCTTCGGGTCAGCAGCCGAGCACCGTAACCGCTACACCACCGTGGCGGACACAAGGCAAGCGAGGAAGCTGAAGACAGAACAACCCTTGAAGACGCTCAACTACAATGCACTCGTTCATGTTGTGGACCACGTCGATTACGCAAGAACCGGGGTCAATCCTTCCTACAATAAATCTGCCGAGAGAACCAGGCCTCTCATCATTACCGGTGGCTTCAACATTGACTTATCAAGACCCAACAAGGCCTGGTCCTTATACTGCGTGAAAGACGGCTTGGATGTGGACAGGGCATCAAAAGACCTCGCTGCCACGTGCATAACAGGAGGCGTCATAGATCATTTCATGGTAAGAGGCATCCAGGATTTCCACCAGCTGTGCTATACCTCGCACTTCACTACACTTAGACCCCTCGTAGCCGCGATCACGAACGGATCCGATTAACAAGTCCGGTCCAGCTGCTGGTGCTCACTGATCAAGGTGATAAGGACGTTGTTCAAGAACTGTCAAGAACCTCTTCTACACATACACACGGTTTCGTGAAACGTGCGTGCGTTCCCATCATAACAGATAAGTATACGCATAACAACTGTAACGCAACTGTAACAACTGCAACTGTGATTCTACCGTACGTGCAGTGCGCCTGCGTGTGCCACTCGGCTGTGTGTATATCCAGGGGAATTTTGCTTAATGAAGCTTAGTTGCGAGTAACGCCTGTCCTGTGCATTTGTGTTTCTTCTTTGTGCTATTAGAGAAGCTGTTCTTTGTAGAGAACAGTAGAGAAGCTAATCTTTGTGCTGTTCGCAGGGGCGTAGCCAAGGGGGGGTTCAACCCCCCCCCGGAATGTTTCAGTTTTGCTTGCGTATATATACACGCACACATACAAACGCACGCACGAGCATACATAAAGTATGGTTGAACCCCCCCCCCGAAAAAAATTTCTGGCAACGCCCCTGGCTGTTCGGATTCGCGCTATCCAGTATTGAAGAATATAAGCACTACACATCAGCTTACCGCGTCTGGTGATGGTAACACCCATGTTGCTTTTGGCATCGTTATGCAACCGTAAACAACTGGTTATATAAAACATATGCGATTCTTCAGCATATAAGTGTGTTTATACCACTTCCACATCTCTCTAGCGTCATACCGCAACGTTTCGCTCAGCATGAAATATTATGCCACAGTCACCATCTCGCGCATGCTTCGCATAACATCGATTCCCACGGTACGTGGGATCTGCCAAATTTTTTGTGTCATATCTTGTCGTCCAAAAATTAATACTGAAGCAACGCATCACGTGAGCGCCCCACACCATTTCTTGCGCAACATTCGTGTTGATTCACATAAACCTCATCACTCAACAGTCTTAGAAATGTTAAATATTGTTTCGACATTTTCCGTGACGGTAACATGCATAGTGGGATATACGCACACGATGGCCTGAGAGAAATGTGAAGACGACGACGTTCTTGCGTGAGCTGTGCTATGGGTTCCTGCTGAGTCAGTCCTTTTTCCGCGTAAAATTTTGACAGACCTGTGGACTAATTTTTTATCATGAAAGAGCTGAGCAGTGGACGCGTGCTTAAGGGGCCTATAAACCACCTCCGATAACTTTTTTTTAGGATTTCAAGTAAACGCGCACATCGAGTTCAGAATCCCGTCACGATCGACAATGCCAAACGCGGCAGCGCTACGAGCCGCGGGCGCCTTACAAATTACAAGAAACAATGCCTTCTCTTCTACGTGCCTTTCGGCATTCCTCATCCCCTCAGCGTTCGCCGTGACGGCAACATGTCGTCAGCTCGTCATCGACAACTCCTGTTCGTCCGCTGTTACGCTGTCACGTTCGGCCCTGGAATCCTTCGTGGCAGACGACATTGTGCGTGCATCTGTCTACCGGCATGATGTCTCTCCCCCGTATCGGCGCTTAGACGGAGGCACGGAACGCCGCGCCTTCCTTTACGGGGCTTATGCCGAACGAGCAGGACATGCCGCCGTGGACGGATTCCCAGCAAAATGACAGAGAATTCGGAGACCCCTTTTTGGCTCGATGTTTTCAGCGGGAGATGGTACCTCTGGAGGGGTTCGCACCAAACCACTGCATTCTTTGACCCGAGCGCAGACATGAAGATTTGGACGTCCTCAAGTAAGCTGTCTCCATCTTCCCGGAGGTCAACGACACCCCCTTCCCCTTTCGGACTTCCTCCTCGGTTACGGTCAGGATTGGGGTCGTCGGCGCATGGCACGGGAATTGTATATGGCAATGGTGTTTTTCCAATTGAACTTCTCGACCTACCAGTGTGTTGTATGACTCATTGCCTCCTTTCTGGAGGCAGGACGCCGATACGGCAAGTCACCGGATTGGCGGGAGCTACTGACACTTGTTTTAGATGCGAAGTACCTTAAGGCGGAGCTCAATCCGGTGGTGGTGGTGGTGGTGTGCGGCGTGACCACCCTTACTGCGCATGCGCATACCCTCTCCACACACCTCCTGTCCACTCACCCTCTCCCCTCCCCTCTCCATTTCCCCTCTCCACTTTCCCTCTCCCCTCCCCCTCTCCACTTTCCCTCTCCACTCTCCCTCTCCCCTCCCCCTTTCCACTCTTCCTCTGAAACGCGGGCTAGACCAAAGCTAGGTGGCTTTGGCTAGACATGCCCAAATTCTCTCCTGCGCAACGCCGCGATGTGCTCGAGCGCATGCGCGTCCCCTCCCCTTCTCTCTCCTCTCCTACGCTGCCCCCCTCTCGCCCGCCTGCCCTGTGAGAAATAACGGCCAGGCTAGATGGAAGATACGACGCGCGTAGCGTCCCTCTTCGCGTTCCACGACGCGAGGTCGGTAGCATGCCCAACGAACGCCAACGGAACGCGATCGTGCAAGTGCTCTGGCTTTTTCTTCTGCCTCAGTGTTTACAGACTCGGTGCCATACAAGCCGAAGACTTTTGGCATTATTTCTCTCTGGCTTGTAATCATGTATGTCAACCAACATTCCTCTCTGAAAGTACGCGCCTCCTCACTGGGACCCCACGCCTTAAAAAGCTAGCTTCCATGCGAGGAGGAGCACTCGGCCAGGAGGAGAAACGAGCCGACGAACAGGGCATAGCGAAGAAAAGAGGGAAACGAGCGAGGGCGTCTTTTGTATCACCAAACGCGCGTAACTCTGCTATTACGTCACCGTATTGAAAATTTCTCACAACTACTTCTTTGTTACAGACTCGTGGACAACTGCAACAACACAACTAAATTTCGACCTCTGGGCGGTTTAGGGCGGAGCCATGGAAGTTAAATATACTTCCATGGCTCCGGTGAAGACGCCCCTTCGCCAACCATGTCGTCAACTCCATCGATACCAACCCAGTACGTCGCCCTAACGCAACCCGCGGATCACTGAACCTTTATGGGGCATTCAGACGACGGACCGAATCCGGATTTGGAGGGGCGGACGGCGCGTCACATGACCTGACATCAGCGATTCCCCTTGTCCGCGCGGTTTGCAAACGGGTGACCCCACTCTGTTTTTGACATCACAGCAGTGCATTGTGCAATGTCGGTACCTGTTATCTATAAAAGACAAACTGCCGATATCTGCACATCACTGTATCCTCCCATCGTATGCGGGGCCCCACACGCCACAGCAACGAGGTCAGTCGTCAGCAGCTCTCTGTAAAGCAGATTTTAGATGCGAAGCACCTCTTGCTCGGGGGCATGTCCCGCGGCGTTGGCCTGGTAGTCCGCACTCACACTACTCATGCGCAACTGTCTTCCTTCCCTCTCTCCAACAGCTGCGCGTTACTCTCTCCACTACACTAGCAGCACCTGCTTGCGCTTCTCCTGGGTTCTCGCTCCTGCTCTCGCGGCGCATGCGCTACTCTCCTCCTCTAGTCTCCTCTCCTTCAAGTGGTAGAGCGCTGCGTGCGTTCTTGAGAGAAATATTTCGCTGCAGTAGGACCAGGACCGTACACAACTAAAACTCGTCGCGTAACTTATAAACGACAGTCCTGAAGTTATACACCTAACCGCAACGCGCAAGTGCATGAGAGCCCTTTTTTTACGACCGTGCCACTAAAAGGATATATTCACATGAGATTTAATACTTTTCATCTTTAGGACAACGCCAAGAGCACTTTGCAATGCGCTTGGACCACAGAGCGCACCTACACTGATATGACTCTCGTGAACGGAGGGTACGACGACCACACACAGCACTTTCGACAAGTGCACTCAATGATCTTATTGCAGTACATATACAGCCGAGCAAGGCCAAATGCTTCTTTACATCGTGTTAGGCATACGTACGAGCGGTTAAAGTTGCACTAACCCAACGGAACAAACCACCCTTTGATTACCTGCATGACGTACGCGCACATGCAAACACAAGGTGGCTAGCAGACGACGCATGGAGCTATCCACACTAGGCACGGTTCAGCCAGAAGCGGCCAGGCGGCGACTCCACTCGATCTCGCGGCCAATAGAAATTGGACCTGTGAAATCGTACTATCGAAAGAACGAGAAAAATAGATTATTTGAAAGCCTCTGTAACCTTTACGAGATTGAATGCGAAAAACCAGGCGCATGCATTAATGAAATTTAAAGCATTAAATGCCAGCTACAAAATTATGATGCTGCTCGCAACAGAGGTGCACGTATTCGATCTCAGAACAGCAGGACTTTGAATTCTGTGCTGCCGACGCGTCAAGCTTTACGTGATGAGCGGCGCCACGCAATGTCCAAGTTTTTTTCTGCCCATCCAGAAATTCCGCCAACAACACCGTTTTCACCAAAACAAATTATAGACCTCGACAACGCTCGACAAAGCTCGGCGAGCTTCGCGTTCTGTGGGCCTCTATGTTCTTTAATACTCTCAAAGCGCTCTGCTTGCAGCGGGCGCAGGTGTGCGCAGAGGCTGCTGTAGAGTAATCCAGCTCACTAATGCTAGGACACCGTCCGTCGTGTGGATGCGCCTGCTGGCGGATGATCCATGGATTAACCGTCCTCGTCCACGGCAAATCCGGATTCGATCCGTAGTCTGAATACACCAATACTGGGGATAAGAACGTTGATGTGGACCAGTGGCTCAGCGTGTACGCGCGCGTGAGCAATCACTTTGGCTGGGATCAAACCGTTATGCTGTCGAACGTCATATTATATCTCGACGAAGCTGCTCGAGTCTGGTTTGAGACCCACGAGCACGAAGTTACAACCTGGGGCATGTGTAAGCAACAGCTCCGCGACCTTTTAGGCAACCCATTTGGTCAACAGCTTGCCGCCAGCAAACAATTCGCCGTACAGACCCAGACGTCAACCGAGCCCTGCTTGACCTATGTTCAAGACGCGTTAGCCTTGTGTCAAAAAGAGGACTCAACATGTCTCAGGCTGACAAGATCTCTCACATTTTAAAGGGCATCGCAGACGATGCGTTCAATCTGCTCGTCTTTACCAACATAACGGCCATCGACGCCGTAAATGAGGATTGTCGCCGCCTAGAGCAAGCGAAGAGTAGGTGCATTCCAGGAACCCGGTTGAATGGCGAACAGGAGATTATAATTTGATGTGCTTCCGCTGTGGTCACGCAGGACACACCGCTCGCTACTGTAGCAGTCAGTGGCACTCCACGCCTTCTAGCCCATTTTCCACTTACAACAGCCCCTTCCGTACAATGAACCGCCGTGATCCGACCCGCACTGAATCTTCAGCATTTACCGCCCCTAAGGACTCCATATTCTTTATTCTTACATATCCCCGCTTTGCGTCGAGCCGTTACAGCAGGGGGGTCACAAAGTTGAAAAAAAAACATTTTATTGACACCGCACACTTGCTCCGATGTCAAACTATCCCATTGCTTAATAGTTTTAACAAAAAACGAATTTGCATACAGGTTCCGCCTGGCCCGGCATGGCCTTATTTTGAGTTCATGGTCTGTGCGTTGAGAAATATAATCTGGCTTTTTAAAGTAAATGTCACCGTCTAGTCCCGTTTTTTTATTAAATATTGGGTATAAATGCTTCAGACGCAATATTTCACGACGGGACGACAGTGGCTCCCAGTTTAACTCCTTTTTCATTTCGGTACAACTATGATTTTTTCCATACTGACCCAAGACAAACCTGGCTGCTCTGTTTTGAATTCTTTCTAATTTATTAATCAAACCTACTTTTGATGGGTCCCAAAGAATACAGGCATATTCTAAAATTGGTGCAATACAAGTGAGGTAAGCCGTGCCTCTAAGGTTAGAATCTGCACATCCCAAATTCCTTTGGATATAATTCAATGCTACTGCAGCTTTGGAAACCACATAATCCACGTGCGCATTGCAGGAACAATCACGAGACAATAACACTCCCAAATATTTGTACTTGCATTTTTGTCTAAATTATTTCCACTTAAATAATAACTTGCATCAATGATTTTTTCTTCGTTGTAAAACACACATGAACGCACTTATTCGTGTTTGAATCCATTTGCCTAAGACACCATTGATGAATACCTTCAAGATCAGCCTGTAATTCAAGGACATCATGTTCATTCTGGATTTTTCTGTAAACAACGCAATCATCAGCGAAGAGTCGTAAACTTGAACTTATGCCTACGTTAATGTCATTCATAAAAATTATGAATAGCAAAGGCCCCAACACAGATCCCTGTGGGACGCCTGACCTGACCTCAAGAAAACCCGACTTAATGCCATTCAAGACAACCCATTGTCGGCGTTGTGCCAGGTAATTCTCGATCCAATTTAGAATTCTTTCATCTATATTGAGTATTCGTAATTTTTCAAGGAGCAGGGGATGGGAAACAGTGTCGAAGGCTTTGCTGATGCCTAGAAAGATGCAGTCTGTTTGCCCACCTAAATTAATTGCAGATACTGTGTCGTTATAAAACTCAAGAAGCTGGGTCGTGCATGAAAAGCCTTTACGAAATCCGTGTTAAGCCTTCGTTATTAACGAGCAATCCCACAAATGCTTCAATATAGCGTTGTATAATATGTGTTCAATAATCTTACACGATATCGATGTGAGCTAGGTCTATAATTCGCGACTTCTTTCTTGGAACCTCCTTTGTGAATCGGGACTACATTTGCTGCCTTCCAGTCTTGCGGCAACTGACCAGTCCATGATGATTTTTCGAAGATCAGATAAAGGTAAAGCGCAATGGGGTGAGCGCACTGTTTTAGAACTCTTGGAGAGACACCATCAGGACTATAGCTTTACTTTCGTCGAGATTCCCTAGCAAGGCCTCAATACCGCTAACCTCACCTTCCTGCCTCAAAGCCTTCTATCTCATTCACCCACGCGTCGTCGGTCTCCCTCGCCGTTATTTAACCGCCGCACGTCCCCGGAAAATTAGGCTGCGCAGCTTCTGGATGTGAACCTCCACTGTCGACCGTGCCCTAAAACCCTCTGTTGCCTTTACGTCTACACCGGAACACACTTGAAGTAATGTTCATGGCACCCCTGTCCAAGCTTTGATCGACACAGGCGCTCACGTTTCGGTTATGATTGCGGATGTTCGTGATCGCATGAAGAAGATCATCACGCCCCCCTTGACCAGTGTTGTGCAAGTCGCGAATGCCGGCACAGTCTTTGTCGTAGGGATGTGTACAGCTAAACTTACCGTTGGCGGTCATCAGGTGGTCGCTTTTTACAGCTAAAGTGGTTGCTTGGGCGAGTTGGTACGACATTATTGGAGGGAAACAGCGCGAAAGACGAAGGACCAGGCAGAGAAGGACACAGACAACAGCGCTGACTTACAACAAAGTTTTATTCGTCAAACCACGCAATATATACCTGCGCAGTGAAAACGAAAAAGAAGAAACAAAACATGACAAATCGAAGATACAAAAACTAACAGAAATATCACCAAAAGCAAGCTCATTGCGCATGCAGTCACTCTGACAGATAAACAACCTCCTTTTCTGACAAGGCAACTGAAGGTCTGCTCACGCATGCGTCTCCCAGCTTAGCTATTTCCAAGGCCTCCAGTATTTCACGTGTAAGCTGGTCCCTATGACTCTTCACAACCGCACATAGATGAAACTCAGGAACGCACCCACAATCGCGGCAATGAATGCCCAGGTGGCCAGACACTGTCGAGGAAACGCTGTAAGCGTGTTCTTTGAGACGCTCATTAAGACACCGCCCAGTTTGGCCTATGTACCGTTTACCACAGGACAATGGCAGGGAATACACCACGCCTTGAACGCAGGGAACAAACTTGTTCCGATGCTTAGTCGTGCATGTGCGGGTTTCTCTAGCTCCAGGGTTGACAGCCCTGCACAGGCTAGCCAGCTTCTCAGGGGCAGAAAAAACAACATCTACCTCACACCTACCGGCTATCCTCTTCAGGTTATGGGCCACGCCGTGGATGTATGGAATGACTATATACTTCCTTTTTTCTGGCCTATTTTCACGTGTCCTAGCAAGCATCTCTGGGCTCATTTTTTGTTCCTTGAGCAGACACTCAGCTACTGCGGTCATAACGTGATACGGGAATCCAGCATTGGTGAGGCGTTCAACCTGTGAGTTAAAACTGGCCTGGATCTTGTGGTAGCATGACTTCCGCAAAGCGTGCGCGAAGCAGGCCTTCACTATTGCCCTTTTCACAACTTTAGAGTGGGCCGACTCAAACGGCAGCAAAGGCTTACTACCCCGTGGAGCATACGCCCAACAAACATGGTCACGATCAATGGTAATGCTCAAATCTAGGAATCGAATCGTTCCACCGTCTGGAACTTCATGAGTTAAAACAAGAGGAGACAAGCACTCACGAAAAACATCTAAAATATTATTCATTGACGTACCCACGGCAGAGCTATCAGCTTCAAACAAAACAAGAAAATCGTCAACGTAACGAAAAACTTTTGCAACCTTTAACTCTGTTATGCGTTCTTGGACCGTGCGGTCAAGGCTGGCCAAAAATAAATCACTCAAAATGGGTGCCAAACAGGAGCCAATGCAAACACCATTTCGTTGCAAATATATGTGGTTGTCCCAAGTTGCAAAAGTCGATCTAAGGTAGAAATCAAGCAGTTCCATAAAGCCATCCACAGAAATGCCCGTCATGTTCTGATAGGCGATGACACCAAAACTTTCAATGCAATCGCGGATGCAAACAAGAAGCTTATTATGCGGCAACGAGTAATACAGATCCTTAATATCTACCGAGCATGCTTGGTAGCCAGCGAAGTGATTATCTTTCAAAAATGCAATTACGTCATGTGAACTCTTGGCAAGGAAAGGATCATCTATTGCTAACACTTTTAATTTGCTCTGAAGGAATTGTGCTACCGATTTTTGCCACGTGTCGGCCTCAGATACTATTACTCGGAAAGGACATCCGACCTTGTGCGTCTTGGCATTGAAAAATAATACTAAACTGAGCTTTTTCCCAGCATCAATCGTTTTCGCCAAACTATCTAGGTTTAGCTTTTTGCAAAGATTTTTTGCGTCTGTCTTAACCTTAGAAAGAGAAACATTATCTTTCAACTTGAACACTGACGAAACTGCCTCACTCGCTTTGATTTTGTATAGGTCATTCGGAAGAACAAGAAAACCACCTTCCTTATCTGATGCTAGTAGAGAAAATGAATTATCCTTAAGGAATGACGTGACTTGCTTAACAGGAACCTTGTCAACGGCTGCCTTGTAGTTGCTCAGAACGTCCAAACCCTCCGAAACACACCTCTCAGAGTAGTCATCCGGTGCCTTCCTTGAAATAGTCCTGACGAGGCCTAGAAGTTCCGCCCTTGTCTTTTTAGGCTCAACGGCATACTTGGGTCCCCTGTCGAGCACACGACGAATGTTGTCCGGAAGGCACACCTGACCCAAAGTATGAACGGAGTTCTTGCCTGGTGAAGACTTCTTTTGCAACGAAGCTCGAAGTTCTGTCAGCATTAATCTCCAGCGAAATTCAGCGGTCGCATCAGCAAGGTCACGGTGTTCTCGCCACTTCCTGCTTCCGTTCGGGCTCACAGTACCATGCAGCGAGAGAAACAGGCACTCCTTGTAAAAGCGAGCCTGTCGGTGCCACTCAGAACTTAGGACCTTGAGGATTCTGACGCCGTGTCCTTGTGAAGGCTGGAACCCACCGAAGAGGGTGAGAATGTCAGGGGGCAATTGCTTGTGCCGGACGTGAAAGGAGAATCTTCGTGCATTGCACACAGCAATGGCGTACATGGCGACGATGAGACATGGTTTGAGTCGGCCCACTCTAAAGTTGTGAAAAGGGCAATAGTGAAGGCCTGCTTCGCGCACGCTTTGCGGAAGTCATGCTACCACAAGATCCAGGCCAGTTTTAACTCACAGGTTGAACGCCTCACCAATGCTGGATTCCCGTATCACGTTATGACCGCAGTAGCTGAGTGTCTGCTCAAGGAACAAAAAATGAGCCCAGAGATGCTTGCTAGGACACGTGAAAATAGGCCAGAAAAAAGGAAGTATATAGTCATTCCATACATCCACGGCGTGGCCCATAACCTGAAGAGGATAGCCGGTAGGTGTGAGGTAGATGTTGTTTTTTCTGCCCCTGAGAAGCTGGCTAGCCTGTGCAGGGCTGTCAACCCTGGAGCTAGAGAAACCCGCACATGCACGACTAAGCATCGGAACAAGTTTGTTCCCTGCGTTCAAGGCGTGGTGTATTCCCTGCCATTGTCCTGTGGTAAACGGTACATAGGCCAAACTGGGCGGTGTCTTAATGAGCGTCTCAAAGAACACGCTTACAGCGTTTCCTCGACAGTGTCTGGCCACCTGGGCATTCATTGCCGCGATTGTGGGTGCGTTCCTGAGTTTCATCTATGTGCGGTTGTGAAGAGTCATAGGGACCAGCTTACACGTGAAATACTGGAGGCCTTGGAAATAGCTAAGCTGGGAGACGCATGCGTGAGCAGACCTTCAGTTGCCTTGTCAGAAAAGGAGGTTGTTTATCTGTCAGAGTGACTGCATGCGCAATGAGCTTGCTTTTGGTGATATTTCTGTTAGTTTTTGTATCTTCGATTTGTCATGTTTTGTTTCTTCTTTTTCGTTTTCACTGCGCAGGTATATATTGCGTGGTTTGACGAATAAAACTTTGTTGTAAGTCAGCGCTGTTGTCTGTGTCCTTCTCTGCCTGGTCCTTCGTCTTTCGCGCTGTTTCCCTCCAATAATGTCGTACCAACTCGCCCAAGCAACCACTTTAGCTGCATTTATTTCTAGTACATTGGGCCCTTTTAATTGTTTGACCGTTCAACCATGTCTCATCGTCGCCATGTACGCCATTGCTGTGTGCAATGCACGAAGATTCTCCTTTCACGTCCGGCACAAGCAATTGCCCCCTGACATTCTCACCCTCTTCGGTGGGTTCCAGCCTTCACAAGGACACGGCGTCAGAATCCTCAAGGTCCTAAGTTCTGAGTGGCACCGACAGGCTCGCTTTTACAAGGAGTGCCTGTTTCTCTCGCTGCATGGTACTGTGAGCCCGAACGGAAGCAGGAAGTGGCGAGAACACCGTGACCTTGCTGATGCGACCGCTGAATTTCGCTGGAGATTAATGCTGACAGAACTTCGAGCTTCGTTGCAAAAGAAGTCTTCACCAGGCAAGAACTCCGTTCATACTTTGGGTCAGGTGTGCCTTCCGGACAACATTCGTCGTGTGCTCGACAGGGGACCCAAGTATGCCGTTGAGCCTAAAAAGACAAGGGCGGAACTTCTAGGCCTCGTCAGGACTATTTCAAGGAAGGCACCGGATGACTACTCTGAGAGGTGTGTTTCGGAGGGTTTGGACGTTCTGAGCAACTACAAGGCAGCCGTTGACAAGGTTCCTGTTAAGCAAGTCACGTCATTCCTTAAGGATAATTCATTTTCTCTACTAGCATCAGATAAGGAAGGTGGTTTTCTTGTTCTTCCGAATGACCTATACAAAATCAAAGCGAGTGAGGCAGTTTCGTCAGTGTTCAAGTTGAAAGATAATGTTTCTCTTTCTAAGGTTAAGACAGACGCAAAAAATCTTTGCAAAAAGCTAAACCTAGATAGTTTGGCGAAAACGATTGATGCTGGGAAAAAGCTCAGTTTAGTATTATTTTTCAATGCCAAGACGCACAAGGTCGGATGTCCTTTCCGAGTAATAGTATCTGAGGCCGACACGTGGCAAAAATCGGTAGCACAATTCCTTCAGAGCAAATTAAAAGTGTTAGCAATAGATGATCCTTTCCTTGCCAAGAGTTCACATGACGTAATTGCATTTTTGAAAGATAATCACTTCGCTGGCTACCAAGCATGCTCGGTAGATATTAAGGATCTGTATTACTCGTTGCCGCATAATAAGCTTCTTGTTTGCATCCGCGATTGCATTGAAAGTTTTGGTGTCATCGCCTATCAGAACATGACGGGCATTTCTGTGGATGGCTTTATGGAACTGCTTGATTTCTACCTTAGATCGACTTTTGCAACTTGGGACAACCACATATATTTGCAACGAAATGGTGTTTGCATTGGCTCCTGTTTGGCACCCATTTTGAGTGATTTATTTTTGGCCAGCCTTGACCGCACGGTCCAAGAACGCATAACAGAGTTAAAGGTTGCAAAAGTTTTTCGTTACGTTGACGATTTTCTTGTTTTGTTTGAAGCTGATAGCTCTGCCGTGGGTACGTCAATGAATAATATTTTAGATGTTTTTCGTGAGTGCTTGTCTCCTCTTGTTTTAACTCATGAAGTTCCAGACGGTGGAACGATTCGATTCCTAGATTTGAGCATTACCATTGATCGTGACCATGTTTGTTGGGCGTATGCTCCACGGGGTAGTAAGCCTTTGCTGCCGTTTGAGTCGGCCCACTCTAAAGTTGTGAAAAGGGCAATAGTGAAGGCCTGCTTCGCGCACGCTTTGCGGAAGTCATGCTACCACAAGATCCAGGCCAGTTTTAACTCACAGGTTGAACGCCTCACCAATGCTGGATTCCCGTATCACGTTATGACCGCAGTAGCTGAGTGTCTGCTCAAGGAACAAAAAATGAGCCCAGAGATGCTTGCTAGGACACGTGAAAATAGGCCAGAAAAAAGGAAGTATATAGTCATTCCATACATCCACGGCGTGGCCCATAACCTGAAGAGGATAGCCGGTAGGTGTGAGGTAGATGTTGTTTTTTCTGCCCCTGAGAAGCTGGCTAGCCTGTGCAGGGCTGTCAACCCTGGAGCTAGAGAAACCCGCACATGCACGACTAAGCATCGGAACAAGTTTGTTCCCTGCGTTCAAGGCGTGGTGTATTCCCTGCCATTGTCCTGTGGTAAACGGTACATAGGCCAAACTGGGCGGTGTCTTAATGAGCGTCTCAAAGAACACGCTTACAGCGTTTCCTCGACAGTGTCTGGCCACCTGGGCATTCATTGCCGCGATTGTGGGTGCGTTCCTGAGTTTCATCTATGTGCGGTTGTGAAGAGTCATAGGGACCAGCTTACACGTGAAATACTGGAGGCCTTGGAAATAGCTAAGCTGGGAGACGCATGCGTGAGCAGACCTTCAGTTGCCTTGTCAGAAAAGGAGGTTGTTTATCTGTCAGAGTGACTGCATGCGCAATGAGCTTGCTTTTGGTGATATTTCTGTTAGTTTTTGTATCTTCGATTTGTCATGTTTTGTTTCTTCTTTTTCGTTTTCACTGCGCAGGTATATATTGCGTGGTTTGACGAATAAAACTTTGTTGTAAGTCAGCGCTGTTGTCTGTGTCCTTCTCTGCCTGGTCCTTCGTCTTTCGCGCTGTTTCCCTCCAATAATGTCGCTTTTTACCTTGCTTGTAACATGCCCCCACGACCTCATACTCGGACTAGATTTTCTTGCCGCCAATTCTGCTCCTATTGATTGCTCCGCCGGTGCCTCCACCTTGAACTGTCACAACTCAGACACCCCGCATAACAACCTGCGCGCCGATTACAATGCAGCGACTTTGTTGATCTGACCTACAAAGCTGTGACATTTGTCGATATCGTATGCCCAGCAGCTGTGCCAGACGGTGACTACCGTATTTACTCGAATCTAGGCCGGCCCCGATTCTAAGCCGACCCCCGAAATTGGCAAGGCCAAAAAAAATCTTAATCATTGTACTCGAATGTAAGCCGAACCCCCGACTTTCGCACATCGTTTTTTTTTTCGAAAAAAAACGTCGGCATAGATTCGAATTACGGTATTACGCTGCGCCTCTGACCGACATGCTCCACATTCGTAGTGTTATGGTACCTTATGCGGTTCTCAGCATCACGGCTAATATAGCCTGTGTACCATGTGTAAATTTGAGCTTCACAGATCAAGAGCCCCCACAAGACATTTCCGTAGCCCGCCTTTCTCCGCTGCTGGATTCACAGGCCGCCATGTTCCTAGGACGCAGCACACACCCCTGACAACAAATTCGGGCAGCCGTCAAATTTTAAACTTAGTCGCCGCTCATCATCCGCCTGAGCACGTTGAAGCCGTCCATGCATTCTTGGGTCCTACGAAGACATCTTCAGTTTCGGTGACCGACCTTTAGGTCAGACGTCCGTTGTCCAGCATCGCATACGTACACACAGGTGATGCCAACCCTGTTCACTATCGCCCCTACAAGGTGCCTGCGTTTGAGCGGAGCGTCATCCAGAAGGAGGTGAACAAGATGCTAGGAAGAGCATCATTGAGCCATCCTGTAGTCCCTGGGCGTCTCCGGTGGTTTTAGGTGAAAAGGATGGATCGCGGCGCTTTTCTGTGGACTGTCCCACTTCAACAACATCGCAAAGAGATACCCTGACAAGTGCCAATTCGGGCGCCGCCGCATTACGACACTTAAGACATATTGTTGACGCTTCCGCCGTACAGCCTCATCCGGAAAAAACTGGAGTCTTGAAGTACTTTGCTGTGTGGAAAGCCACCAAAGATGTTTGCTGCTTTGTCGGGCCCTGCTCCTACTTCAGGTGGTTCGTCAAGAACTTTGCAAATATTTCTAGACCTCTCACAGATCTGCTCAAACGAGACGCGAACTTTAACTAGGGTCCCTCACAAGCAGCAGCTTTCTCCAATCTCGCCACTCTGCTCACATCTTCTCCTACTCTGGTTTGCTTCTACCCTTTAGCACCAACCTAAATCCACTGTGATGTCAATGCTTACAGAATAGGCGCTATGCTGACACAGCGACAACATGCGGAGAATTGCGTGATATGTCAGCAGGCTGCCGTCCACTTCGGAACAAAATTATTCAATCAAGGAGCGCGAATGCCTCGCGCTGGTGTGAGCAGTTGCGCACGGTAGTGTATAATACTGGAAGACTGAGCAAAGATGCGAAATGTATATCACGCTACCCTGTTTCCGACTGGGAGTCTATCGACTTGACTCTATCGACTGCATCTTTTCCATCTCCCAGCTGCTTCATATCGGCGACGAGCAGCGTCGGGATCTGCACATTGCCACACATGTTTTATTTCGATGTATTCGGATTTCACCGGCAGACTGTTAGCAAAGCTCAGTGCGACCCGTCGGTTGCCACAGTGGTCTATTGCTTATGGTGCGCTGACCCAAAGGTCGCGGGATTGAA
This sequence comes from Rhipicephalus sanguineus, assembly GCF_013339695.2. Taxonomy (NCBI): domain Eukaryota; kingdom Metazoa; phylum Arthropoda; class Arachnida; order Ixodida; family Ixodidae; genus Rhipicephalus; species Rhipicephalus sanguineus. The sequence continues at coordinate 138,074,023 of NC_051186.1, forward strand.
TCCCGGCCGCGACTGCCGCATTTTCGGTGGAGGTGAAAATGCTTGAGTCCTGCGTACTTAGATTTAGGTGCACGTGAAAGAACCGCAGGCGGTCGAAATTTCTGGAGTCCTCCACTACGGCTTCCCTCACAATCAAATCGTGGGTTGGGGACGTTAAATCCCAACAATTATTCTTATTATTAACGCTCGGCTCAGACCACGCCGCAATGTTTGAGAAGGCTCACGATTATTTGAGACGATTCTGTTAAGATTGCGCGCAGGACGTGAATAGTCTACTTCATTCGAGAGCTTACGCGGCCACCGGCGATAACGCTGAAATCTTCGATATCACATGCATAAACGCCGACGCGCTTTACCACTTGGCAGATTACTCGAGGCCGACGACTGTTCTCGCCGCTATCAGTGCAAAGCTTGTATCGCTTTTATTTCGAGTTTTACTTTCCGAAGGTTAAAGGGTTTGCACTTTCCGGACGCAAGTGCGCCCAAATGAAAAGTTCCGCGTTTCCCAGTATTTCTGCACTGTTCTTTACCGTCACAACCACGTGACAATGTAAGTCGATTAATGCAACGGCTGAAACCTTCGCCGTAGAACGCTTCTGCATGCATGTTTACCTTGAAAGAGCATACCGCATACCGGCGTGATTTGCCACCCGCCGGTACCGACCACCTGCACCTGCGCTCCACAGTTCTCCGCAAGCTTCGTGATGCCCCACCTGCTGGTCGCCTTCGCGTTTTACGCAAGTATGACCGCGAACGCCGCCGTTTCTACTCGCCTGGTCTTGCACGCTGTTATGTCAACGCCTGCAAAGTTTTTCAGCGCCGCAAGAAGCCGTGCGGACATCCTGCCGGACACCTTCAGTCTATCGACAACCCATCGGAGCCCTTCTTCCGTGTCGTTTTGGACCTTCTCGGTCCCTTTCCAACATCCGTTTCCGCAAACAAGTGGGTTGCGCTTGCTACCGATTACGCGACCCACTACGCAATCGCACGAGCAGTGCCAACCAGCTGTGCTACAGACGTCACTGATTTTCTACTACGTGATCTTGTTCTAGTGCACGGTGCCTCACGTCACTTGCTGACAGACCGAGGCCGTACCTTCCTTAAGCGAGTCATGATATCCTGCGTTCCTGCTCCACCCAGCATAAGCTCACGACCTCCTGCTACACCCAGACAAACGGGCGTACAATGTGATTAAACCGGACGCTGACAGACATGCTTCCGAAATACGCGTCTGCCGACCAACGTGACTGGCACCTTGCACTTCCACACAACTCCTCCCTGCACGACACTGTTCACCGTTCTACCTTTGTTCGGACGACAAACAACTTTGCCATTGACGCTTTCCTTCCGTCTGCTACAGACTCGACCACTGAATACGCATGCGACGCTATCACCCGCGCTGGGCACACCCGTCAGCTCGCACGCAACAGATTAACGGCTTCCCAAGAAACACAGAAGCTCCATCACAAGCGGCATCGCGACGAACGATTTCTCACGGGTTCCCTAGTTTTTCATTGGTCCCCAATGTGACGTACAGGACTTTCTGAGAAGCTGCTTTATCGCTACACGGGCCCATACCGCGTGCTTCGACAAGTGACAGGCGTTACATATGAAATTCTTTCTGTATCTCATAGTTCCGCGTCCTCTTTTACTCTGTTATCCCCTGACGTCCTCCATGTATCAAGGCTCAAGCGTTACCACCCACCCTCTGCTGTGGCCCCATAGACGAGCGGGGTCGGCGCTTTTGCCGCCGAGGGTTGTGCTGCGTGGTTTTCAATGAAGGTTACATACATGCATGTGGGATGTATCCTCAAAACCGTCTGGGAGAAAGGTGAAGACGACGAAGTTCTTGCGTGAGCTGTACTGTCGGTTTCTGCTGAGTCAGTGCTCTTATTTTCCCGTAACAATATTAATTCTTTTCCTGCTCCCGAGAAACCGCGGAAGTGGCCACTGGAGGTAGGTAAACCAGAAAATTAGAGGCAGTTTCGACTGGAGGCAACGCATTCAAAACTGTAAGAAGGTTACACTGGATCTCCTCTGACGGTTTGCTGGCCATGGCGTTAGCCGCCTCACGCGTATGCGTAGGCGGCCGCACGCGAAACGACTCATGACAAGCACCAATCGCATATGCGCCCAGCAGATCGGTTTGATCGATGGCGGGGCCATGTGGTCGTCCTTCTTTCTTCCTAATGTCCGTGTCTGGTGTTGTGCTGCAATGATCATCACGATGAATCCTCACCAACTTGCCATCTTGCTGTCACTATCTTTGTGCAACGTTGAACCAGATATCCAGGGCAAGTAGTAGTGTCCATTGTTTGCCCGTTCGACATTAATATTGAATACAAAGATATATACTGCGAAACTAAAGATAGCTGCCGAACTCAAAAACAGTTTCAGACAAAACAGACGCATGTAAGGCTTGCAGAAACAGTTATTCAAAATACTGTACACATATTCCTTTGATTTCTGTCACCCAACATATTGTTTCACAAGCCATGTTCATACAATTGTACAAACTGCATACAAGCGTTTCATGAAAAAAGAACTATAGCAAGCTTTCCTAGATTGCAAGACCTTTTGATAGAGATGACTGTGAGCGAACAGTACCTCACAGTGCATCTTACCCAAAAGTGTCAAGTGGCACTTCTCATGACTCATTGACGCACCATCTACACTGAAACGGCGATGCCGTTGGAAGAATTCTTCCAAGTGCAAATGCAAGTGCAATCTCAGGCAGGTTAGCAATGTATGCTCACTTCATGTCACCGGCACGTGATATACAGCCACAAGGGTGTGCAAAATATTTGGGTACATTTACTTCTGTCAGTTGCCGCCATAAAGAGCGTCATTATCATTTGTCTACACGCATAACTTCACCACCCCTCCTGTCCCCTGTACAAAACATTTTTGAAGGTATTGGCCTCCGCCCTGAAGCAAGGTAAAGACATGTTCTGCGGTAATCACTCTACATGCAAACAAGAGCAACTGTGAGACTCCTACTCTTCCGAACGTCACAGCATATTTTTATCAGCTTGATACGGGAGCTCATGACCAAGTATCGGCGGCAACTAAGGGCTGCCAATACTAACTGCGAGGCTGTTTAAGCAAGCCGTAATGTGCGACCCACCAGAAAACTATCGTCATCATGAACCGGTATATGCCACAGAGTTTGGGCAGGTCCCACTACTCACCGCTGTGGAGTGGCCTGAAATAAACCTGAGAAACGTACAGAGAGAGAGAGAGAGAAAGAAAGTAAAGAAAGAAACAAACACACAGAGAGACGGAAAGAAGATATAAAGAGAAATATTTCTGCCGAACAAAATTCTTCACCCGCGTACTTGCAATCCGAAGTCGAGCATCCTAACTCGGCTATACAGGCATGCTAGCAGAGCCTAGCATAGCCCTCTATAGTAGAGTGTAGCCAGGGGGTGCGAAAGGAAAGTGAGCAAGAGGAGGAGAGATGTGGTGGTAAGGAGGAGGGTGAGGAGGAGGAAACTCTACTAGTGACCATTTGTTCACTAAGAGACAGACAAAGATATAGAAAAAGAGAGAGGGGAAAATAGAGAGAAATAATGGGAATAAAAACATAAAAATGACAGAAATACTTGACACGACTAATGCGAAGCTGCCATACTATACTCGGGGACAACGTTCTGTGGCAATGAAGGGAAAGCTACGGGGGCGGAGCGTCTGCACATGTACTGCTACGCGAAGTAGTCCGGTTTGGTGCGCGTCTTGTAACGCTGTGGAAAGTGATGGCTAGCGTTGCATTTCGACGCAAACGCTCCTTAGCGTCGAAGGTACGGGTAAAAGGCGCGACGTTTTCAAGCACGCAAAAACGCAAAGTGACAACGTATGAAGTAAAAGAAATACAAATATCTCGCTTGTGTGCGCTGCGTTCCGTCTCAAAAAGCTACATGTAGAAAATGAAGGAGTATCTGATATATCTCACGCAGAAAATACGGACGCAATTGTGGGACTACATTCATTAGCGGTAGGATACGTGCATTGTGGCTCTGTAGCTTTCCCTTCATTGCCACAGAAAGTTGTCCCCGAGTATAGGGAACGGGAAAGGCAACAGCGGCTGTGAGAAGAGCCCGAAGCGATGGAAGCCCTACGCCAAGGACGACCTGCCTGTAGATCTACGAGAGGTGCGAGCGCTCGGTTCTAGAGTTTGGACATCTTTACGCCTGTCGTCAGTAACCTAGCTAAAGCCAAGCAGCAACCCAGAAACAACCAGATTAGACTTCGCAGTCGTCCAGTTTAGCTATTTTAAGCCTTGAGCGACTTAGTGCAAGCTTCGCCATTTTTTTTTTTTACAAAATACACCACTCTGGCTTTTGAGTTTCTTCAGGATAAAAGTTTTCATTCAGCATGGCCTCAAAGTATAGCTATGTTAGTAGATCAGGTTGGCCTACAAGGCTCTGCATCACATTTAAAGCAGGCTGTTAACTTCTGCAGCCATGTCACCATCTACGTAGTACCCTAGTTCCCAATATAATAATGTTACGCTGCTCTGTAGGGATAGTGCTGCGGGAGAGAGCTAGCAATCAGTCATACCCACTAAGAGGGCTGTAAACATTGCTTCTTTGGAACCCCTGTCCAACGTCAACATTCACCCTGCGACCCAAGCAACTGCACGGTGCGCCCTACGTAGGTTTCTTTCTCCTCTGCCTGCAGCTTGGTTCGCCTTATTTTTTCTCTTCGAGAGTTTTGCACGGTATCATATTGTTCAGTATCAACTCACCCAAGAAAGTGTTGAGCATCATTCTTGCCTTAGGGATAGCACTACACATACGAAACAGCCTGGTAAGCACGGACTTGTGTCTCTGATTTATTTACTTATTTGGTACACCCTGCCGACTTTGAGTAGGAGTGTAAATCGAACGGTGCAAGACTAAATAAAAGAATGTGGGAATATACCTGAGAAAGTACCGTATATACAGGGTGTATTTTTTTAGACAATCTGATTTTTAATAAAAATTATACGACTGTCAGGCTCCTGTCGTTTTGGCACATGAACTCTATGTCGAGGCGGGAATAGGCTCCAGCAGCTAAAATGACGTTGATACGACTAATTATCAAAAAATCGCTAATTAATTTCTTCTACTATTGACTTCATTGCAGTTCTGTCTATTAGGCGCAGTTTTAGTGCATGATAATTTATGGTATACCTATTTCTTAGAAACCACAAAAGTTGCACGCAGTTCGAGGTATTCATCATCGAATTTCCATGGCGAAATCGAAAGTGACCGCGCCCGGCGCGCACAAATCGCGGCGGAACACCGGAACAACCTGTGACAGGGAAGTGACCAAATTAAATACACAAGTAGACAGCCTAATATTTGCGTGCGATGGGCGTCGCTCATCTGTTTCTTTCGTAAAATATAAATAGGCGCGAAAAACTATTTCACCTGTCCTCAAGAAAGGCGCGTTCACACTTCGCCTCGAAGTGGGCGAAAGCAGCAAGACTTACCGGAAAATCACTCGCTTCGCCGCCTAAGCGGCCGGAAAATCAGGCAATCGGTCCGAGATCGATTTTTCCTCCAGGCGAAAACGGATCGGCTTTCCGCTTCACAGGAAGCCGTGCTTTGACTGCGTCAGCTGAAACCACGTGATGTAAACAACGGCCGGCCGCTATATCAACATGGCGGCCAGGACGTCGGCGATGGCTTGCATCGGCGCAATTGCAAGTTACCCGTGCAGCACGACAAAACTCGCAGCCTCGACAAGCACGCGTTCCTCGAGAGCCCGGTTTGGATTAAGATTGCCGAGAAGACTGGAATTCGCAGAAGGTGAAGCAGCAGCGAGTCGGCGTGCCCCGGCGTATCTCGCTTTTGCACAGCCGGATGAATCCGCAGCCGCCGCTGCTGGTCGTGCCCGCTTATGTAGTTTCTGCTGGTGTCTCCTGACGCAAGTGTTTGAAAAGATGAAAGCTATTTCTTTTCTGTGTTTCGCAAGCATTACTTGAATTCGATAAGAAATGAAATGCTCAGGAAACGGGCAAACTAGAATGAATTCCCGAAGTGGGGAAGGCGGCGGCGCCGACGGCGTGCAGGAGGGGCAGAACAATTGTGAACGTTTTCGACGCGCGCGAACGCGGTTTTCTGGCCGCTGTGGCGTTTTCGCTTTCTCTTCGCTTCTCAAGTGTGAATGGTTCAGAAGAAGCGCCGCAGTGGCTGCCTCTGAGTTTTATGCTTCCCAGACAAACAAAAAGTTTGCATTGCGGTTTTCTTTTGAACAGTTGGAAAGAAACGGATAAGCACGAAATATTACGCGCAAAAGTAAGGCGATGCGTAGGCAAAAGTGAGATGACTTGCAGCTTTTCATGAAAGCATACGGCCGCGGCGCTCCTTCATTTCAATTTCGTCACTCCCTTGTGACGAGAAGTTCCGGTTTGACGTACCAGAACGGTCGCGCTTCGTGCGCGCCTTGCGCGATCAGTTTCGATTTCGCCCTTGAAGTTCGATGACGAATATCTCGAACTGCGTGAAACTTCTGTGACTTCTAAAAAATGGGTATGCCATAAATTGGCACGCACTACCACTTTGTAATATAAATACCTGCCCTCAAGTCAAAAAATTAAAAAGTTAATTAACGAACTTTTGTTAAGTATTTGCAACAGTGTCATTTTGACTGCGGCAAAGTATTTCCGCTTCGACGTAAAGTTTGTGTGCGAAAACGACAGGAGCCTTACTCTCATAGACTTTTTATTGAAAAACTGTCTACGAAAACACTCTGTGTAAGGTCTTATCGCTGTGACAGCCTCGCGAGGCACGAGAGTACATGTAGGTACTGGCATTACTATGGCCGGCCGCACAGGGTAACTCCGCAACAGCGATACACTGTGGTTCTACGGCTACCAAAGAGCGCGCGAATGAGAAGTCAACTTCTCCTCGCAGGCCTGGGAGCATCTCTCTCGCGGCGACTAAGCGCCATACAGAATCGAGCGGAGCTGGAGAGGGGGCCCGGGGGCTGAAACTGGTTGCCAATAAGGACGTATGGTAGCGCAACGTGCGGCACCCGGAAAGCTCTTGCCGTGGCCATGCCTGCCATATGCTGCCGTTTAACGGCGGTTTCCGGCGATCAAGTCGCAAAGAAAAAGCGTCTTCAATACCGACAAGTTTCAATGAAAATATGAAATGTCCAATAGGGACATTCCTAGCACAGAAGTCCTTTGAAATGGCATAGACTTACGTGTATCCTGGTACACCAGTTAACTATTTGTATAGTGCACAGTAACGATGAATAGAAATTACATTATTCACAGGTAATTTTAGAGCTTTTTACGGTTGGAATAAGCGGCAAATTGTCTGGGATTTATTTTGAGCACTAATAATAGCGCCTGCTTTGAGCATTGCCTCGAAAAAGATTCTAAACTGCCACTTGGGATACACGTTGTTTTCCTTGGGCGAGCGTATTTCTCAACACAAACGTTCACAAGGAAAATGTCTCTTTCGGCCCAGTAGGTGCAGGAGTAACTTCCATCAATGGCAGGAAAAATAATTTTGTTTTTGTGTGAAAATGTCTGAAGGGGAAGACGATACAAATTCTCTGATAGTAAAGAAACCTAGAAATCTCCTGCAGCTTGCCGTCCTTTTTGTTGTTGACTTGCCTTTGTCTTTCTCCTGCTGTGCTCTAAGCAGAAGACTGCACTGAAAATTTCGTGGCAAAGCGAAGTTACACAAAGACCACCTACTATTTCGTAACATTACTCCTACTGATGCAATAAATGATGACATCACACGCAGCAGCTTTTACTATGCTGCAATAAATGTAGTTTTTGGGCACCTACACCAAATAAATTTCTTGAACAACTGATTTGTGTCCCGATAATATATGTTGCTTGCCCAACACCGACCACTATTTACAACTACCAAATGGCTGGCCTCACCCAATAAATGTCAAGGCCATTTAGCAGCCACGGCAGATATAATTTTGTGTAAGAGGACAGGGTTAACAAAAGAACACGGCATCTGTATTTGCAGATACCAACTGAACGTTGGCACTAAAAATTGCGGCAGCTGCGCACTAGTGGTGTGGGAACTTAGAAAGCGGGGGAGCTGGTGGTCTTCGCTTCTAATTTCTCTTTTCCCCACTCTCACCCCTCACTATACTGTAGCGTATTGAAGAGGGGAAGCACAAACACTCGTTTATTGTAGGCGAACTTGTGCCCAGATAACGAGGCTCAAAATCAAGGAGTCCGCTATAGCGTGCCACACATAAAAAGTGTCCGTTCGACGAACGCACTTCTTCTGGCCCGCAGGTCAACTCACAGTCTCGTGACCGTGCGCGAGAGGCATGCGTTGCGCGGCCACATGAAGCACGAGCAGGCGCGAGACGTTGCGGACGATAACCCAGCGGCCCGCTGGCTTCTTGGTAGAGAAAACTTATTGTCGGCAGTCTCTGCGGCATTAGCCCCCTCCGGAATACGCATCGTCCCGATGCCCGATGGGGGGAAGTAGACAAGAAGGGAGCGTTTTCACTGTCTCTCGTAATAGGGTTTCATCCGCACTACGTGTACGACCTCCGCAGTGTTTTGCCGTTTTGAGCGCTCGTGTCCATCGGGGATGACTTGGTAGTTTAGGTCACTAAGTCGTCGGAGAACCTTATATGGACCAAAGTACCGACGGAGCAGCTTTTCTGAGAGCCCGCGGCGTCTTATTGGTGTCCATATCCACACTTTATCGCCTAGATGGTACTGAACTTCTCGGCGGTGCAGATTGTAGTGGCTTGCGTCCTTGCGTTGTTGTTGAATTATTCGGTGTCGTGCCAACAGGCGCGCTTCTTCAGCTTTTTGTAGAAAGTCGTCAACTTCAGATGGCTCGTAATTGTCGTTGTCTACTGGTAACATCGCGTCGAGTGTCGTAGTGACAGTGCGGCCGTAGACCAGCTGAAATGGGAGGACGCGGGTAGTCTCCTGTAGGGCCGTATTGTAGGCGAAAGTTGCGTATGGCAGGATTTCGTCCCACGTCTTATGCTCAATGTCAACATACATCGACAGCATGTCAGCAATGGTTCGATTTAGGCGTTCCGTCAACCCGTTCGTTTGTGGGTGGTATGCAGTACTTTTTCTATGACTGGTATTAGCCATCGTCATCAAGGACTGCATCAGCGCAGATGTGAAGGCTGCCCCTCGATCGGTAATCACGACCATTGGGGCACCATGTGGAAGAACTATGTTTTGAACGAAAAACTTGGCAACTTCAGTTGCCGTTCCTCGCTCAAGACAGCCGGTTTCAGCGTACCGTGTCAAATAGTTTGCGTC
>NC_051186.1:139492601-139532545 GCF_013339695.2 Rhipicephalus sanguineus
ACGGGAAGACGACAATGAGGCTGTAAAGGGCGATATGGGATGGGAAGTTTTGAGGTGAGGAAGCTCAGAGTAAAATGAGGTTCGAAGAGAAGCTAAGGAACATAAGGAGAGTAGATGGCAGAGAAAGTGTTTCATCATTTGTATATGAACAGCATGGACACTACCGAATTCCGTGTTTGCATAGGGTGTCGCATTGTTTAAAAAAAGTCACACGAAAAGCAGGCATCAGAGTTTCTTTTCAGCAAAGTTCTTTGGTATGTGCAATTAAGTGAACAGAGAAAACAGAGGGCCTCGCGTGTGTGATAAGAACCACGCCAAAAAGTTTGTTGAATGTTGTCCATAATGCAGTCTATACGAAAATCCCCCCCTCTCATGCGGTCGCTGCTACTCGGCCAAACTGGCCGGTGTGTACAACGCCGCCTCAGGGAACACCACAATCTAATGCGGGGTCTGTAGGTAGCCAACCAGCTGCGCACAGCTCCGTATGCGGCTGTCATGCATGTTCGATCAGTAGATACTTCGCGCTACTGATCAACGGCACATGAGATTTATGAGCGTTTTGCATGACAAAAAGGTGGTGCGTGAGTGTGCCTTCATTAGCGCTCCTCACCAGGGAAATTGCCTATCTGTCCTAGTTGGATGATGGTTTTTTTACATTTATTCAGAAGCTTACATAGAATTCGTGAACAAGTTCCACATCACTATTCTCCTCTCCTTCCTTTCATGTTGCGTGTCTATATATACCCCCATGTACGGAATAAAACCTTGGTTGTAAGTCAGCGCTTGGTCGTCTCATTCACTGTCTCGTCTTTCATGCTGTTTCTCGTATCATTGAGCCCTTTTTCTTTTCTACAATGTCTTTCTTCTTACCTTTTAAATGTTTTGCACCACAAAATTCCCTATTCCTTTAAAATCCCTGTGCGCTCTTTTAATGAACTACGGAATGCTCGTGATTTTCGACACCCCCACTAAACTTTTTTGTTTGAATTTTTGCATGGTTGTGGCAGAGCAGAGGCCCCCTTCAGTCACCTAAAGGAAGACAGGAGGGCAGCAAACGTGATGCAAGCAAGACTACACAGCCATCCATCAGGTCACAGTACGTTCAAACTGTATCTAGCCTGTACAAACATGACAATTGACGATGCAGGTGTCCTTGCAAAATCGCAGCAGTAAAATAGTCTACAAGGAATAAAACATAAAACGAGAAAAGCCGGATGCCTGCAGATTAGAACACGAAAACGAAACACATCTAATAGGCCCCCACAAGGCATGTCTATAGGCTTTTGCTCTGCAGCTTTGACCGAACAGGCAGCGCCACCAGACCGCCCATGGCGAAAGTTGGGATTGTCGTTTTTTGCTCCTGGGCGCGCAGTCACGGTAGAAACGCATGGCTCCTCGCCGAAAGGACGTAAAAACATCGCAGAAGTCTGGTACCTTTTCCGTACTTTTGTGTGCATGGCTGGCACAACAGTATGTAACACGTTTGGAAGCAACTAGCTTTGAAATTCTGCCAGTTACCACAGAAGTTTATGAAAATGAACACTCTCTACCACAGCTGTGCCGCGCGTAGCAACGCCTCAAATTCCGTCCATCAGTGTCCTCACGCTCTTGTTCTTTTTTTTTTTCGCCTTTTATTATTTATTTTAAATATATACACAAACTTACAAGGTCATAAAGAAATAAGGAGATAGCAGGCTGCAACGGCCACCTAAGGGGCAATACCTGTCTGCATCTTCTGCTCTTGCCAGAAGGGCAAGCAGGGTAGCCGATGCAGAATCAGGCATGCATTTGCAGTGTCCTTACCAGTGGGAACGAAAAGAGCATTGAAAAATCAAAGCTCATCCTCCACTCGTACGTCGTAGTACACGATTCTCAATTGCACTATGCATTTCCCAACAATGTTGGAAGGTTCCATCGCACACATCCATTCTTTCTTCTTTCAGACCACACACTGACCACTCGCGTGCAACTTCGTACCAAGCAATGAGCAACTCCTTTTGAAACACGTTATTGGAATTTCAGTCCTACGAAAACCGCAGAACACACGATCGTCGCTTCTTGTCCTCATGTTCACGCACGGGCTGACTGCCTGGCTGGCGATGCCTTTCCTAGCAGACGACAACCAGTGACGAACTGATGGGCACTTGCAGTCTAACTTTCTGTAAAGTGTGTGTGTGTGCGTATGCCTGTGTGTGTGTGCGCATGCCTGTGTGTGTGTGATGTTGTTTGTGTGGGGGGAGGGGGCTACTGTTTTCTGCGTGCTGTCCAAGGGACGGAACGGAACTTGCTTCCGGCACAAGCAGTTGTGTTTTTTAGGAGCTTGCTCGCCAAGCTTCTTATGCTCGCGCCTTGTCCTCACCTGCGTGACCGTCGGCGCGGCGGCACACACCACGCTCGGCGAAGCTGCGCTCTCTCTGGTGATTTCAAGAATGCTAACTAGATGGCGCCGCCGCTCAAGGCGGCACACACCATGCTCGGCGCAAGCGCGACTGCTCGAGGGCCGCACCTCTCGTTTCGCTGGCTTCCTTTCTCTCGCCGGAGCTCATTAAGTGAACACTCTTCGTTGCCGCTCCGCAGCATGAACGGCAGCAGCGCGACGAGCTCGCAACGCAGCAGCAGCTCGGAAGATCTCGCCTTGCCAATAACCAGCCAACACATGATGTCACGTTACGCTCCCGATGCGTATCGTACGACTGCAAACGTCCCCACCACCATCAGGGGCCCCTGTATCGATGTTGCCTTCTCGAACGTTCCATTGCGTCCCATCATCGATGATCCCTTGGCAACATATTTTACTGGATCATAAAGCAATCATCTTTAAAGGGAAACGAGTCCCCAAGGTCATCGAGGGACGCCCTTCTTGTACTTTGTAAAAGAACATCTCTTCTGTATATGTAAAGCATATAGTTCATCCATCATAAAGCAATCATCTTAAAGGGAAACCAGTCCCCGAACTCATCGAGGGACGCCCTTCTTGAACTTCGTAAACAACATCTCTTGTGTATATATGTTATAGTTCATCGAAATGTATATACTTCATCAAAATGTATATAGAGCATCCAGCCTTACATTAATAAACATTGTTTATGTAATGCATATATAACAACGTTGTCACGTTTATATACGATGGTAGAGGAATGTGTTTGCACTTGGTAAAACAACATCTTTTGTGTATATATAATGTTTATAGTTCATCCAAATGTATATATACTTCATCAAATGTATATAGTGCATCCAACCATAAATTAATAAACATTGTGGATGTAATGTATGTATAACAACGTTGTCACGTCTATATATGATGGTAGCGGAATGTGCACGGAGCATTCGCGGGTTACCCGATCATCTCCGAGCAAGCTCCTCTAACATCATTCACTTCGTGGATATGGCGGTGAATTTTTTCTGCTTTTTTTTTTCCCCCTTTTTGAATAGAGCTCGCAATTCGGTTTTCAGTGAAATGAAGCACTGAGGGGGTCCGTCTTTCTCGAATGCCTTGAGGCGAAAAGGGGACGAAGTTTTTTTGAATGCTTACATTAACAAGAGTCGCTGTGTGCTGGTTTTTCGGCTACAGCTTTAAACAGCTGTAGTTTGAGATGTTTTTCAGACAGTAAGAGAAACGTAAGTAAACCTAAGTTAGCACAGCGTATTTATACATGCAGACAAAAAAAAAAAAAACTACGGTTGCCGTTCTTGGAGAACAGAGGCTGCCGCAACCGCTGCATTGAACATGTAGACGGCACGTAGCGACAATCCTAACAGTGCGCCGCTAGCCCGACAGAGGGCGAGAGCAGCAGCACCACCATACCAGATGTGACCGAAAACACCAGAAAATACAGGCTAAGATAAAGTGACCATGGTACGATTCGGATGCGATTCGTCGTACGGCTGTTCGTGCCAAGCCGCTCCGACAGACGCCAACAGTTCCATCAGCGTGCGGAACGTGACGCCGCAGGCTCCAACTTGCTGAATGTATCCGCGCGGCTGCCGCGTCGTTCTGACGGCCGCAGCCAATGGTAGCGCGGGAGGCCGAGACGCCTCTGGCCCTCTGGTGGCGCGTTTGTTGCTTGTTTTTTTGTTTGCGCGTTTGTTGCCACGTTCGGACGGCTCCGATCATGAAAAACGTTGGATAAACTTTCTTTTGACATCAAATCCATGCGTTTGAAGTGTGATTTGTGCAAGGCGGCGCCCAGTTTCCCCGAACCACTAGCGAGATATCGAGCCGTGATGGAAGGACTTCGCAGTAACGGCGGTCGGCGAACCGGCCCGCTTCGCTTCCACCGTTGCTCGTCAAATCGAGGCCCGGAAACCCATTACGCATAAACGGTGACCGTAAAAGTTTTAATTCTTGATAAAATAGTGTTAGCATCGTTTGATCGCAGCGCTACCATCCCTAGGCCTCCCCCGAGTGAATGCGCCGTGTCGCTTTACGCCGCATCGTAAGGTTGTTTGTTTTGTAGCGAAGAGGACGGAGCGTGCAAGCCGGGGTGCCGTTGTGTGGGCGGATGCGCGTATAGGTCAGAAAGTATGCTGTTCCAAATCTGAAACTGATAGTGCCGGTACGTGTCTACGTTATTTGAGCATTGCAAGCGCGCTTTTGCGTCCTCTGCGATTTTAGGTAAGAGTCATGCGTTTTGTGCTGGAAATAATGCTGTTGGTGGAGTTACGAACACTCAGTGGGGACGCAGACATACAACCCCAACACTTTCAAACTACTCGGAACCAGCGTCACATCTCAACTGCTTGCGTTTCCATGTCTGAGACATCACGTCAGGCTCTTGTCATTATATAGAACAAACAATTGATGCGCACGCTTGTACGGCTCGCGTGGAGATAAACATTTTAATGAAGCGGCTCGCGTGGAAAGCCTATACTGCGGAGCAGCAAGACACGAACGGCGATAACATATCTGATGCATCGACTACAAAACAATCGCACTCGGTCTATGAAAAACCCCAAGTCCTCGCGCAAAGTCAAGCCGTCAGCATCAGTTCTGCGACCGAACGTAAACAGGCTGTTTGGCGCTCGGGCCTCAAGTGCACAATGTAAACAGACACCCACCAGTGCAGGAATGAGGACGCTCATTCGCGGTACCACCGATGCAACAACAACCTAATGTCAAGATTTCAACAACATTGAACAGCTGAGCAGCACTTCGCCGCTGCGTGCTGCGACGACTACAAAACAAAACCTGGAGATTTTGTTCACCAATGATGTCACATCCGCAATGTTTGCTCCAGACGACGCACGGCGCGTCACAGTCAATCTGAAACCACATCATCATCATTACCATCGCGCTTTTAATGGCGCACGCCAGTGAAAGCACGTGAGGTGCGAGCAGGTGCGAGTGCAGCGTTGCCGGCGTTGCTGCGGGGACGTCTGCTGTACCATCTGTACCACAAATCTCCACCTCGGCGGATTTGAACGATGCTTCCCAGAGGAGTGTGCTCACCACGTGCGCTACTGGCTGCGGCGGCCGGCCGTTTCACCGGTAGCGGTTCTGGCGGCTTCCGGCAGCGGCGACTGTTGTTGTGCAGCGCACTGAATCGCAGCAGCGCGGCGGCTGCTCGGTTGCGAGAGTGGCGTCCTGTGCTCCATTACTCGACGCAGCCGGAGTCCAAGGAGCATTCCATAATTAAGGCAAGAGGTCAACGATACTGCACCACTCTCTTTGGGCAGTAGGAATACGGACTGCGCATGCGCCCTCCGCCGCCTGTTAAGAGGTGACCGCAAGAAAAGTCAGTAGCGCGATCCTTGAAAAATCGGTAGATTTCGCAAAAGTCTGTAGATGAGCAACAACGTCGTACTGCTACAAAACTTAGTGGTGAAATAAGAAGGTTCCAATTTAATAAGAATAATGTGAGCGTTCAGAGAGATTGTTCAGGTGTGCACTCCAAGGATCCCTGAAACGCTTTTTTTTTTTTTTTTCAGAATTATTTCAGTGATCAAAATACAATTAGAGTAAATCAGTTTATGCGAAGCATGGCCCTCCCAAGCTGTCCTTCTTCTCCTCAACTTCCTCGGCGTTGCTTTTCCCTATCCCCCCCCCCCCCCTTGCTCTCACTGTTTTGACTGTTACCCTAGAGAGAGCCTACACAGTGGCATCTTCATCAGATCTCACCGGGCTGCCCTGGTGCACCGTATCGTCCAATCATCGTAGCGCCTGGGCACACCGGTGCTATTTGTTGAAGATTGCAATAATTGGTGATCGACTCACTGGAAAAATGTATGACCAGTTGTAGTTACCGTACATGTTCCCCTTAGGGAGAATACGCAGTAACTCCAACCGATGCCTCTGGTGCACTACCTACCCTCATGAAATTCTAGAGTGCACTCTACAATGCCCTTCGAGATTAAAAACTGACAAAGGCCGCATCTCCTCACAGTTCAAGTCTTGGAGATCATGCCATCTTCCCACGAGCCACCCCCATGGCAGAGCAGCTTTTGAGAGCCCATTCTGGGGACCCTTCATTGCCTTGGTTAACCCCTTAGTCAAGCGAGTGACATGTCCATAGAGCCAATGGGGACGAAAATTTGGACACGATGGTAGCGCCATCTGGATTTTAACGGTAGTTGCAAAAACAATTAAAAATGTTATCTTGCTCTCAACAGAAAAAGCTTTTATTATTTTTCACATGCAATTTAGTTTTAAGAACTACGAATATTGTTTGTAGATTTTATAGCTGTGTATAAAATGAAATATGTTTGAAACGCACAAGGGCGCTTTGATATGGCGGCTGGCGTTCCGCATAGCAGACAATGCCGTCGTCGTCTGCTCCTGCGTCGCCGCTGTCCCCCGCTCACTCCGGCAGCCCCCTCTACACCCTACCTGAATTTCTCTCGTTTCCATAATGTACACTGTAGTCAATTATTCATCAGGTACTCACCAGCATCTTGCATACTTACTTTAGTAGGGCAGTGCGGCCGCATACAGCCCGAGCGAAATGACAACGCTGATCACACAAACTTGCCGCAATAAATTATTTTATTGCGACTGCATTGATGTTTACACAAAATGAAGGACATGTAAGTAGTGTTTTAGCATGTATACCAGCGAATAACATGCATGCATAAGCGTTTATATGCAAAGAAGGTACGTACTACGCATAGCCCCACCACAGATGTCCGGAGCACAGAAGCTGTCCAGCGTTGGATGATAAATAGATCCAACTGCACGAAGCCCTCGCTGGTATAAGAAAGGTATACCGCTAAAGTCCCTGCACTTCTGCTGCTCAAGATGTTGCACCACTTCGTTCACAGTATTCAGCAAACTGTCTGTAACTGATATGAACATATCCGCGTCCCTTTCACGGCCACCACTGCGGCGTGACTTTGTTTTCTGGTTTGCGCTGCCACCGAAAGAGCGTCACTTTCAAATATTTTTAGCCTTCGCGCTATACACATTTCTGACAGCATAAAATTAAATGAGAAACGGTTTTTTGTGCATATTGACCTGAAGTCTTACAAATAAAATCGGGGGAAAAAAGGCTTAGATGGCGTTTCGATTACCGCTGCCGGTGGTGTGCTGTCGTCGTTTCGATGGGGGCGACACCTGAAGGCCCGGACGCGAAGCTCGCATTATGCCACCGGCTTGCCTTAGTGCCCATTAAACCACAAAAATTTGTTCGAAAATTGCGAATTTCTTTTATGAAGTTAGATGCTTCAGTAACATGTTCAAAACAGAAAAATACTTGCGGGAACGTTTTACGGCAGATAATAATGCTTTATTCATCATTTTTTACACCATAATACAATAACCCATACCTGGGGCATTTGAGGTGTATTTCGAAATAAATTTCTGCATCTCCAGAAAGTAAGGGTTCGATTTGACTTGCCATGCACAAAATGCACTATTTTTTATAGTTCAATTCAAACTAGATGAGGCTACCATCCATGTGGTAGTGTTCAAAGCACGGCACTGCGCCATGTTCGTTTATAACGCACGCGAAATGCTAGGCGCACATTTTGCTGTTTAGATGCTGGAACCATCAATGTTTTAAATAGGAAAACACCATTTGACGAGCTGGGCTTGTCAAGAGCCTCTTGGAACTTTGCTGAAGAGCCATGAGGAGCTCAGGTCATCATAAGGGCTTAAGCAGCTGAGAAGGACCATGGGACTACTTTAACAAAAAAAAAAATCACATTTTTCTTTTTATCCATCGGTAAACCATGGGGAAAATCAGTAGATCTGCTAAAAAATCTGTAGGTATGGCCGTATTCTGAGATGATCACGAAAGGTGACAGTTACGTATATTCTGACATGTTCAATAACAGAGTCAACTGCTTTCCCATGACATCATCATTGCACTGGCCGTTGGGATATGGAACATCTCACAACACCAGAATGAGCGCACCGCCCGAGTGTTGCGTGCCAGCCTCTACGAAGTGGCTAGGCTTGGCTCCAACTATTTGAGATATAAGAAGCGTTGAAAGTGCTTTCAGCGTTCCTTGTGTAATTGTTCAGAGCACAGTAGGATATTCTTAAAATGCAACCTTGTGTGTAATGTATTTTTGTTGAGAGTTTACCACGGCGTACTTGGAGAATTCAGCTGTGGCATGCTGCCGCAGCAACATCGTCTCAACATTTCAACGGCACGCGATAAACCACCTTGAAAACTATTTCTGGCCAACTTGCACAGGCTATAAGAATGGATTTTTGGGTGAGTAGGTATGCCATAATGAAGAAAGTGCAGAAAACACAAGGCGACAATGCGAGCGCTCGTGTTGTCGCCTCCCACTGTGTGTCCTAATTTTTTGTGCTTTTTCCATGTTGCACAGGCTTGACAAAAATACAAGTTGCAAAAAAACTCACTGATGATAGTGATTGCTTTTTCTGTATACAGAACGATGAACGTGGAAGTGGGCCAAGTGAAGTGCGGGAGTTCCAGGCAGAGACTCGCATGTTGCTGGACATTGTTGCCCGGTCACTGTACTCGGAAAAGGAGGTGTTTATACGTGAGCTCATATCGAATGCCAGTGATGCCCTTGAAAAACTGCGTTACGTGAGACTCACAGAACCCGATTCGCTGTCGACACGCTCGGCTGAATCACCCCTGGAGATCCACATTGCCACTGACAAGCTGGCCAACACATTCACCATCCAGGACACGGGCGTCGGCATGACACGAGAGGAAGTGCGTACTTGACATCATTTCCGCTTTTCTTAAACGAAACACTGCACCAGATATTTTTTAAATCCTTCAATGTGGTCGACTAAGGTTGCACGATGAGCTTGTTGGTGATTCGTAGCATCCAAAGGCGCATCCAGGACGGTGTGTCACTCGCTTTGTCTTGTCTTGGATGCGCTACACCTTTGGGTGCTTCAAACTAATGCTAGACATAATACTTCTGCACAGGGAGCATGGCCAGGTGCTGCCCAAAAGTTACATTAAAAGTTGCATTGGTGCATGCCTAGGCTTAGGGAATTTTATTGTTTTTCTTTCCATCTTGTTAATCGCTGCTTACCAGTTCGGGCATGCACGTTGCTGTCTTAATGTCTGCATGGGCTGCATCACATTGGCATACACTCGGGGATGCCTGTGCTGAAATTTTATCTATATGCATCATCCATGATGTACTGAAGAAGAATTTCGAATATGCATAATCATCCATGATTGTGTGGGTGATAGACGCACGCCAAGGTATTTGTAAGATGATGTGCGTGTTACATGACAGATGTCTGCCAAGGCCTTGTAAGGCATGGCAGATGCAAAGAGGGCATAAAAGAGCCAGCTCATGCTGGCAAGCGTATGTCAGGCCTGAGAGTGCACAATATGCATCTGTGAGCACTGTTGCAGCAAGGGACCTGAAAGAGTGTGCTGCATGCATGCAGTACCACCTGATTTGTAGGTGCTGATGGCAAAGAAGAGAGAATGTTAATTTTGGCAGTTGCTCATGTGTAGTTGTGCGTTCCTTGTTCCGCACTGTGCAGTAATACTTGGCACACATGCGGGTATTTTTAAAATACCGGCAATATTTTCTTAGGATGTTTAAAAAATGTTTCAGGGCTGGTTAAGTGTGAGGTCTCGCTCCCTTAATTTCTTTCTCGTTATTTTTCTTGTGACCTGCCATGAAGGTTATGGTGATGAAACAGCACTAAGAGACGAGGACGGAAGGGGCACACACACGAGTGCTTACTCACAACTGGTTTTTATTAGCAGCAGTGCATCATATATATAGGAAGCACACAAAAAAAAGACGAGAAAATTTCAACTATCCGGTACATTGGTCTTCCGCTCGTTACAAACAGTCAATACCTAGCGACACATATCAAGAAACAGTTTTTCTTTTTCGGTCAGTGCAAGTGCCACCATGCTTACACATGCGCCACCCTCATTATCTATGTGTGTGGCTTCAATGATCAGTCTTGTCATCATGTCCGATGAACGGCTGAGCACATGCGTATCTTCAAAGCGTGGAACGCATGCACAATCTCGGCAATGTACGCCTAAATGGCCGCAGACAGCTGAGTTAACATTATAATAGTGCTCCTTAAGTTTTAACCTCGATAAGCTGGCCAGAATGATAGAGAAAAAGCACAAAGGGCTGCTTAAATATGTTTTTTTCAGCAAAGACTCACTAACCTGAATGACCATTCCCTGTTATATAGTTCGGAGAACGGTACATGGCAGAAATGTGTCGCGCAATTTTTGCAGGCTTTTTAAAGGATTTTACCCTGTGATGATCCTTTCGTTGTTGAAAACTCCGAGAAGGTTGTTGAATTTTTTAGTAACAGACATAAGGACAGGCTCCTTTTCGAGACATAAAGGTACTATTCAATACACCATAACGACCTGATGAGCTGCGTCAGTGCTAGCATTGATGAACTTGGAGCGGTTCGTTTTCAGAACGAGTCAGGTCTATCCTGTAGTAGATTTTTAGAATTTCTATCCTTTTATTTGAACTCAACTTTTGCGACATGGGATGACAACATTGTAACCCAAAAGAACAGCGTGTGCATCGGATCTTGTATCGTTCCTCGCTTAAGTGATTTATATTTGGCTAATCGTGACAGGCTTCTCAGCCAACGTCTGAACAAGGATGTAGTCGTGGTGTTCAGGTTTGTTTGCAACTATTTAGTTGTTTTAGGCAATAACGCGGCAGATTTTCATCCCATTGTTTCAAACACAAAGAAGGTGTTTTCAGAGTGCCTTCATCCTTTAGAATTTTTTCATCATCAGTGTTTATTTTTCACCAAAACAGATACAATGGCGAAAAATGGGGGGACGGCAAAAAAGCTGCAGTTATTGCAGCTTGACTAAGCACCGTCCACCCTGCGTCAGCAATGACAGGGTAAAAACATTCATTTTCATAGAATGAAAAGATAAATAAAATAAAGCAAGTAATAATACAAGCAAAAGGCGAAGTAAATGACAGGTATACAAATAAAAAGGAATATTTCATAAACACATGAACACAATAATTCGTAGATTGTGTATCCTCGCTTTTGTACATAAGAAAAGTACACAATGAAATTGTAGTTGATGCAAAGCAACACAAAGTGACCTATGTAAACAATGCAAACCTACAAAAATGTGTTTGTACATCGACAGTGTTTAATTTGTCGACTTTTATGCCTTGCTGCTCATATGAATTGAGTATAGTTGGTAACATGTGGCTAAGCCTTTGGGTGCCATAATTGGTGCGAGATAACGGAATTTTCCACGGGGGTTTATATCGATGAAAGTAAATGCTTTGAGTATGTTCAAGACTTGAAAGTGTCAGAAATGCGTCGAGTTTCCCTCTGTTTGCGCTAATGCAAGATTGTAACAACCTGAATTTGTATATGTCGTTTGCCATAACTATTTTATGTTTAACAAAAAGTTGTCCTGTGTGTTCAAGGTATGGTATGTTTTCTATTGCCCTGATCGCTCTTTTCTGAAGTATTTTTAGCTTATTTAAATTTGTCGACGTAGTGTTTGCCCAAATCAAAGCGCAGTAGTTCAAGTGGGCATGGAAAAGAGCCTGATATATGAGTCGCTTTATAGTAACGGGCAAAAGACGTCGACAACGATTTAAAGTGCCAACCACGCGTCTCAACTTTAAGCTAATTAACCCATGAAGTTCCTGTTGAGGGCTTCATTAGGTTTTTAGATTTAGGACTGCTTTTCTCTGACCGAAGTACCTGTTGGGGGTATGAGCCGAGGGGCAAGAGACCCGTGCTCCCATTTAAATCTGCGCACTCTAAACTGGTGAAACGTGCAATCATTTCTTTGTGTTTGGTTAACGCCCTCAAAAACTCCTCTCAACACAGGGTGGAAGACAGCTCACTTAGACACGCTAACAGACTGGGGGAAGCTGGTTATCCTGTAACCATGCTAACCTCGGTGGCTAAGGGTTTGCAGAGACGTTACAAGGTTGGAGCAAGCAGTGAAATCACGCGTCCAGAGAAACCAAAAAATGTAGCGGTTGTACCCTACATGCATGGCATCTCCCATAACCTCAAAACAATTGGTTGTAGAGCAAGAGTCCAGGTGGTGTTTTCTGCCCCTGTGCAAGGCCTATGTGGATGCGTAAATAAAGAGGGAAAGGGGCCAGTTGCCACTTGTACCACGCGGTACCGATGACGTTTTGTGGAATGCGCGCGCAATTTAGTTTATTCTATTCTCTTGTCATGCGGCCGAGTGTATATTGGGCAAACTGGGAGATGCTTGAACGAAAGACTTAAGGAGCACTATTATAATGTTAACTCAGCTGTTTCCGGCCATTTAGGCATACATTGCCGAGATTGTGCATGCGTTCCACGCTTTGAAGATACGCATGTGCTCAGCCATTCATCGGACATGATGACAAGACTGATCATTGAAGCCACACACATAGATAATGAGGGCGGCGCATGTGTAAGCATGGCGTCACTTGCACTGACCGAAAAAGAAAAACTGTTTCTTGATATGTGTCGCTAGGTATTGACTGTTTGTAACGAGCGGAAGACCAATGTACCGGATTGTAGAAATTTTCTCTTCTTTTTTTTTTTTTTTTTTTGCGTGCCTCCTATATATATATGACGCACTGATGCTAACAAAAAACCAGTTGTGAGTAAGTGCTCGTGTGTGTGCCCCTTCCGTCCTCGTCTCTTAGTGCTGTTTCATCACCATGCTTCCAGACCAACTAGCCCACCAACAAGCACTAATGAAGGTTATGTCATTTTTCTTTGAAACACAAGGCTGAGGGTTCAATTCCTGGCCACTGTGGCAACATTTGGATGTGGGCAGAATGCTTGCCTATCGTTACAGATCCTAAAGAACACCATGATAATTTTTTTTTTTAATATCTGAGGTTTAACGTCTCAAAACCACAATATGATTATGAGGGACGCCATAGTGGAGGGCTCCAGAAATTTCGGTGTTCTTTAACGTGCACTGACTCAGGCTTCTACCATTTCACCTCCATTGAAATGCGACTGCCGCCGGCATGACCGAACCCGCAACCTTGGGGTCAGCAGCCAAGCACCGTAACTGCTACACCACTGCAGCGGACCTACAGAACCCCAAGTGATCAGAATTAATTCATGAGAGTACGGCAGCATGGGCTAGTTGGTGATTTAGAATCGACATGTTTGCACAGCGCTAAGTGAACGAGGACGTATGAAAGGACACAACACAGGCGCTGACTTGAACTAAATTTTATTAGCGAAAACGCTAGAAATATATACACATAACATCAGCACAAATGCTCAAACCTATTGCATCACAGCCAGATACGCGATTTCCTTTTTGGTTAGGGCAACGGAGGGCATGCTTACACAGAGGTCACGCAGTTGTTGCATTTGATTAGCTTCAGTGATTTCACACGTGAGCTGCTCACGCTGTTTTGAGACGACGATGCACTTTTTAAATTCCGGTTTACAACCACAATCTCTACAATGCATGCCGAGATGGCCTTGAACAGCTGTGGTGACCTGATAGTAATACTCTTTTAAACGCTCGTTCAAGCATCTGCCTACCACAAGACGAGGGGATCAATTACGCTACACCCTCAGCTCATGCTATGAGCCCCTACTCTGTTAGTTCACGGGTTGCTCTGAGACACACAAAATACAATAAAAGCTCATTGTTTCAGTCACTGAGACCGTCAAAATTCTTCAGACTAAGCCAGTTTTTGAATTAACGGAACATAGAAAAAATGGGTATCCAGGGAACTTTGGATTAGGGAAAATAATCGAGGGTTTGCCATGTTTGGTAGTTTGTGATTACAAGGGTCATGTTTTCGCGATCCCAATTTTACCACAATAGTTGAAGCATGGATTCAGAATGGGCCTCTCCACTATCAAACAACTCATACAGACAATTCACGATTTCGCTACGGCAATTGATACCAGGGAGCAGGTTGATGTAATAGCCATAGATTTTGCCAAAGCCTTCGATAAGGTGCCCCACAATAAGTTGATTTACAAGCTGGAAACAGTTCGACTTAATACCACTGTTATAAATTGGATTAAAGCATACTTAACCGAGTGCAACCAGAAGGTAAGAATGGGTGGTCATGTCTCCGATTCACTGGTGGTGCTCTCGGGAGTACCGCAGGGATCTGTCCTGGCACCACTCTTATTTTTGGTGTATATCAATGACATTTCTGCTATCATCGAGCCAGGTGTAAAACAAACTGTTCGTGGATGACTGTTTATTTTATTCTACAGTACGAAACAAGGAGGACCGAGTTAAAATTAACAGATCTTTACAGGCATTGAGCAAATGGTGCAAGAAATGGAATATGGAAATTAATTATTCTAAACCTACATACACACATATTACTACAAAGAAGTACCATCTTTCGTTTTCATATACCATTGCAGATAAGTGCTTAATAAATACTGCTCAATTTAAATATCTAGGATTAATGATATCGCAAAATTTATCCTGGAACGTACACGTAAACAATGTCTGTTCAAAGGCATACGGGAGGCTATGTTTCCTGCGAAAAAAACTCGAGGGTGCAACACCCGATGTGAAACGTACTGCGTACAAAACCTTTGTAAGGCCAGTTCTTGAGTACGCGTCGGTGGTGTGGAGCCCTCATCAAAATTATCTAAAGAAACAATTAGAAAGAATTCAGAGGGACAGAGTCAGTCACGGAAATGCTTTGTTCTTCTAACCTGCATCTGTTAGAAACGCGCAGGCGGAAAAATCATCTGAAGCTATTATTTCAAATAATAAATGGTCAAGTAAATATTAACAAAGAAGTCTACTTACTGGTAAACAGAGCTCCAGAACGCAGCACAACAGGACAATCACACCGATAGGTTCAGATACTCCTTCTTTCCGGACGTAATTGAAATATGGAATGAATTGCCGATGTGTGTTGTCGAACAGAACGATTTGTCCAAATTTGAACAGACCCTAGACTATCTGTGCGAGTGTACCGATTGACCTAGATGTAACCTGTATTTGTGTATTTGCGAATGATGTTCTTTTCTGTTTTTATTACGTTACCCTCTCTGTAAAGACTCTCGCAAGAGAGTTTACACTATTGTGAAATAAATAAATAAAATAAATAAATAAATAAATAAATAAACTCGACATCTCTTCTGCTAGCACAAAACAAAAAAAAAAGCAAAGAAGAAGAGGGTCTCTTGTTCTGCAAACATGCTTGCGCTTGCAAGGAGGAGATATGCTTCTCTGCAATGCAGTGGTGACACGTGGGCAACGTGTCACGTGCTCCTTGCAGCGTCAGCGCGCATTGATGCGACCATTCACTTACTTTTTTTCTGGGAAAAGAAAACAAAATGATAAAGGCCAATCTGATGGAATGTTCTGGCTGGCAATCATTGAAGTTTCTGAACTGGTTCTTGAAGTAGGTGCTGCAGGCAAGAACTCTGTCAGTGTACGAGTTGCGGGAGCAACCGCCACTAGGAGGTCCGCATACATCGTGGATTTTCTTTATTTTCCATGAAGAAATGGCCGAATGGTCACATCATGATGCACTGATGTTGCAAGCGGCATGTGACACGCTGCTCGTGTGTCACCACTGCATTGCAGGGAATCCAGTGATGCTACCGCTGCGCCAATTGCGCCAGACTGCGCCAAAGTGCCCTGGCTGCTACAACCTGCTACATTTCCTCAAAATTTGGCGATTCTGCGCCAAGCCTGCGCCAAAGCGGTGTACTCTGACTTTCAGAAATGAAACTAACTACATGAAGTTTCCCTATTGAGAGCGACATCGCGCTGTACGCGGACGTACGCGGACGTTCTCCGTGAGAGTGATGAAAATGGAGACAAAATACAGTGTAACCTCGTTACAACGGATCTGTTCACAACAGACATTCGGATATTACATACCAATTTGCGGCGTTATGCCGACCTCCGTATTAGTTCCATTGATTGAGCTTCGTTTACAACGGATTCTGGTACAATGGACATTCGGATATAATTGACTAAAATTTCAGGCCAGCAAGGTGGTCAGGACTCCTTTAGAGCGGACTTTTCTACCACGGTCATTAACGTTCGACTTCAAACATCGCTTAGCATACTTCCGGGACGGGAGCAGCGCACCGCGGATATCGACGTACCGATTTAAGAACGAAGGTCGCCGATCCCCAGTCTGTCAATGATCAGCTATGCCTAGCTGTAGCGACAAAAAAAAAAAAAAAAAACGGCGCGCAGCGTGCTTGGTGTTGCGTTTGGGACGCTGACACGCGAAATTGCGAGCCGCTGCCACCGCTTCTCCGCGCGGTCGCTGCGCGGCGAGCTTGGCCGGGGGGTCCGCTGCCGATGCGCAAAATGCCCATCCGCGGTTCTGAGGAGCCAGCGGGCGATGCGATTCGTTGCTTGAGACGAAGGGCGTTACGGCTTCTTCGCTTTCGCATGTCCGCTAGCGCGATGTTCTTGCCTGCAAAGTTCGGATTTGGCTCGTACATCGGCACCGTGAACGGAGTTAGGCCTAACCAGGACATCTAGTAGAAAGCTCGGTTGCGATGTGCGTGGCCGCGGTGCCCGATGTTTCAAAGTACGTCATGCTCGATTGCGAGTACAAGGAGTTGTCCCGTGGTGGTCTTCGTCATAAGCTTCGAAGTGCTGATAAGAAGAACCTCGAACAGCGGGTCCAACGAGTCGCACGTCTGCGATGTTCGCGACGAGTGCGGCGCGCTATCGTAATCTGATGATTGAGCTTCCGCTTGCAGCTGCCCAACTAAAGCGTTCCAAATTATCGTCGACCCGTAAACACAGAACGAGTGCGAACGCGTCACTAAGTGGCGCAATTTTCGACAGCCACGACCTCGTGACGCACAAGCAGCAGACGACGATCCCGAAGCGAGCATTAACACGTTTTGGCTGCTTCTGCGGTAATACCGCAGAAGCAGCCAAAACGTGTTTTTCATACGCTTGTTACTGAATGGAGGAGCGAGCTGAAACGGAGAACTTGAACGCGGAGAAATGCTCTTTACGACGAGCCCAAAATGGTGGCGCCCAGTTGCGCCGTTGCCGAGCTATAATTTTGAAAAACGCTTTTTTTTATATTTCCGCAATTTTCGCCAAGTCGGCAGACGCAAAACAAATTTTTTATAGCACTTCTACGTAGTTTTCATTGAAGATATTTTGGAATCGGATAGAAATAGGCTACAGAAACTGAAAATGCGATTTTTCAAAAATCGCATTTTTTTGGTCCCCCGTTAAAAATAAGACCATGTTTGTGACTCGTAATTCTCTCCGGTTATAACAGACCCATTCAGTGTTTACATGAAAGTCTGTTGTAACAGTACCTAAATTTTACATACTCCCTTTGCAACAGACCAAAATCCTCTTCACTATGAAGGCCTGTTGTAATGAGGTTATACTGTATCAATATGGTGTTGTCAAGCGGACGAAGGAACTGCGTTTTGTGTTTTTTTTTTTTGTAATCAAAGCATCAACTGTAGGCAACACGGCGTAGCAGCAGTCAAGCGACATGCAGCCATGAAACGGCACATTGATGCTGCCAGTCGTCATTGAGACGCTTCAGGTGGGCTGCAGCGGCCGAAAACGATCCAGCCGACTTTGGAATTCGGCAGTCCATGGAACGTTTTGCAGTGTGACCGCGTGACAAACGCAGAAACTCTGTTTGTGCTTGGCATGACGCTCAAGGGCATCCCATACTCGTGGGCTGACACAGCAACTGCCTTGTTTCCCAAGTTATTTGGAGATTCCGAAACAGCGAAGCAGTTTAGTTGTAAGAGGTTCAAGGCATCCTACATAGTTAGTGATGGCCTCGGGCCGTATTTCAAGAAACTTGTGCTTGACGAGCTGAACAAGCCGGATGTGGTTTTATCTGTTAGCATTGACGAGACCCCTCTTCCTGAACAGAGGTGCCAACATCTTGATGTTGTAGTTAGGCATTTCTCCAACAAAATGCAGCGAGTTGTGGAACACCTGCAGTCTTTCCGGCTGGGCTCTGCGACTTCGGAAATTTTGGCTAGTGAAGTGCGGATAGCAATGATAGACCTGCCGCAGAAAAATGTCATTTGCTTTTCTACGGATGGCCCTAATGCAATGAAAAGCTTCAGAAAAAAGATGCAGGAAGCATACCCTGACATTATAGATGTAGGAGAGGCTGCTTGCACAAAGTGCACAACTCATTTGCCCGCGGCTTGAGTGTTGTTGGCTCGGATGTCGACGCTGCTGTGGTCGATGTTTATTACTTTTTTAAAGAATTCTTCGGCTCAGAATGAATTGTTGAAGGCAGAACACCTGCTCCAAAAGCTAGTTTTGCTGCTCCAAAACGCAATTTTGCCTGCTCCAAAAGCTGCTCCAAAGTGGCCTAAGCCAGTAGCATCACTGAGGGAAGCATGTCTTCTGTACAGGTGCACATATCAGCTGATCGCAAACTGGTTTTTTTCTCGCTGACAGCAATGCGGCTGAGGTGCTTCAACTATCAGCATTGCTACATGGCATTGCCTTATGGCTCCAAAGGTTGTAAAAGTGTTACAAGGGTTTCCATGGTTTTGCAGCGAAGTCGAGATAGGGAGAGCTGATATAGAGGCGCTGCTGCTCCTGCCCTCTGTGGGGCCAGCAGCGCATTCTTAGGATGGTCGCGTACATGCATGTTTCAGGGCGACAACGGCAGTTGCAGCAGCAGCCATTCTCTTCGAAAGACAGCCTTAGTTCACCTTTTTGTGTATAAATACTGTGTGCTGACTCATTTGTGTTCCACTTTTTGGTCAAAAGCCAGTCTGTCGGCTACTCTCGTTGGAACTCGAAGAACCTTCTGTTCCCTTTTCGCCTCTGGGCACCCGAAAAGGGCAGACACCTCTTTGTCCCGCTCAAAACCAAGCTACGAGCTCAGCTGCCCTTCTCAGTGAGAAAAAAAAGCACAGCTGCGTGCGCCAGAAACATTTATGCCGTTCCTCTCGCTGCGGTGGTCTATTGCTCATGGTGCTCGAGTGCTGACCCAAAGGTCACGGGATGGAATCCTGGCCGTGGCAGCCACATTTTCAGCGGAGGCGAAAATGCTAGAGGCCCGTGTACTTAAATTTAGGTGCACATAAAAGAACACCAAGTGGTCGAAATTCCCAGAGGCCTCCACTACAGCATCCCTCATAATCGTCTCATGGTTTTGGGACGTAAAACCCCAACAATTATATATTATATATGCCATTCCTTCCCATTGAAACCACATAGGAAGCAACCACACACACATTTCGGGCCGCACGAATGCAAGCGCCCATCAGTTCACCGCTAGCTGTCGTCTGCTACAAAAGCACATTGCCGCCTTTTGCATGAACATGACGCCGAGAAGAGACAATCGCGTGTTGTTCGGCAGTTTTTTGTATAGAACTGAAGACATTGATGGGTACTTCAACAACAGCTGCTTGTCACTTGACACAAAGTTGTACACGAGTGGTCAGTTGTGCGGTCTGAAAGAAGAAATTGCAGAGCGCTACGGGACCTTCAGATACCATCAAATGCATAGTGCGAATGAAAACTGGTCACTACGACATATGAGTCGCGGGGAGCTTTTTATTTTTCAATGTTCTCCTTGGTGCTGAGCTTTCGAACTCTTCATTCCCATCGAAGTGGACACTGTAAGTACGCTTCTGATTTGGCACCGGCTGCCATTGCTCACCATTCGGGCTGGCAAGATGAAATCATGCGTTGGAACAAAATGTGCAAGCAGGCATTGTGCCCCTCTAGGTGGCAGTTGTCACCCGGCTCCCTCCCTATTTTTTACAGCAAAAGCTGTTATGAGATCGCGACAATGGCCGTTTCTGGCGCCATAGTTGTCCGCCGCCAGTGTCCGTAACTGCTATCACGCAAAATAAGAAAAAAAAATGAAATAAAAAAATATTCAGCATGGAACGGGGTTTAAACCTTGGCCCTCTGCGTCGGAGCCCAGTATTCTACCACAGAGCTGTGCCGGTGCTTGAAACTCCTATGCAAAAAGACCCTATACAGGCTTTATATCGGGGAGGAACCACATTAACATATGTAATATAGCGTGGTACAAGAGTAAAATAACAACCAGGCGTCACACAATGCGAATTTCGCAACGCGCGGGTTGTTGAATGCTTCAACCCATTACAAAGGGCTCTGCCATAATTCTTCATCGTCATCAGGCACAGCATCAACAAAGCGCACATAATGCCTTACAGGTGTTTAGCGGGTACCACGGTTCTCTGCAGAATGATGAAAAATGGCATAGTGGCTGTTTTCCTACTTCACAAAAATTACGATTTATAGCGTAGTGGGTTCCTCGCAAGTGCATTTGTATTGGTCGCCGTGGAAGCCCATAATGCCTCCATGATCCATTTCCTCAGGGCCTCAATAAAGTTCTTTCCCCCTCTCTCCCACTCTCTTTCTCACATTAACATATGTTATATAGTGTGGTGGGAGAGTGAAATAATGACCGGGTGTCACACATTGAGGATTACGTAACTAGTGGGTCGTTTAAAGCTTCCAACCCGTTACAAAGGGCTCACAAATAATTCTTTATCGTCATCAGCCGTCGCGTCAACAAAGGGCACATAATGCCTTACAGATGTGTAGCTGGTACCTCGCTTCTCCACAGAATGATGAATAATGGCATAGTGGGTGCTTCCCAACTTCACAAAAATTGTGATTTATGGCGTAGTTGGTACCTTGCTAGTGTACTTGTGTTAGTAGCCCCATGAGAGTTTACAATAGGCTCTAGAAATGCCGCTCTTCCAGCTTTTGCTGTGACTGTGCTGCGCTTTCTGGACAGGCCTGGCGTTTCCTTGGGTCTTTGTGTGTTCGTGTATGTACACGTCAAACAAATAATAAACGGCGTGTGAGAGAGGACATTTACGGAGAGTGTTCGAGGTGTTGTTTACGTGCTGCGCAGTGGCGCTGGAAGGTTGTCTTCTGTCATTTTCGTTAGATTTATGTGGCAACCGGCAGAATTTTACAGACGGTTATGTTCGAATGGCGTTCCTGCAGCTTTTGCGGCAGCTATGGATGTAGTAGTACGAAAAACTGCGGAATTTCTGCGATGTTTTCATATCCTTTGGGCGAGATGTCATGCTACTCTATCGCAATCGCGAGCCCATGTGCAAGCGGCTACCAGCCTAGCATTCCCAAATTACAACAAGCTGCTTTATGCAAAAGCTGTTTTGAACATTGCTGCATTTCATGGTCAGTGCCTGTTTAACCCGTTCAGCAACTTATTTTTGATAAGTGGCCTTCTTCTACTCCCTTTTTGTAGTACCTTTTAAACTCTCTCTTAAATGCGACGCATTTCTTCGCAAACCTAAGGCACTTTAACTGTTTTTCTATTTATCTATCTATCCGTCTATCCATCCGTCCATGTCTGGGTGCTCGTGGGGGTGTCTCCTTGACTTTGTATATATCAAAATTGGCGTAGTAGAGCATGACTGCAAGCCAGACACGATCCACTGGTCATAACATGAATAATGTGACTTCTCTCTCATGTATATCATTAAATTCTTTCCATCAGTCACATGTGGCGCATACCCGCATACCACAGGCCGTGGTATGCAGGCATGTGCCACACGTGATTCACTGTCTCTATCAACCCAGACTTCGGCTATCTTAACGAGATAGCTTCAACGAGTGACGTTTCGCAGAAAATCCGGTGCCGACCTTGGCACAGTGCAAAACATTCTCAAACAAATTTCCTTATTAGACATATTAACTTAATAACATCATTACACTTTAATTATGCAATATACCTATATCTATTTGTCATTTTATCATAAATGGGGCTTTAGAAAACAAAGGGAGTTTTTTTTTTTTTTTTTTTTCAAGATACGGTGCTTCAAAACGTGTCAAACAGAGCTTCTGCCAAACAGAGTTTGTACATGTGGCCATTCAGCATTTAGGAAAAATCTCAACCAGCCTTTTTTTTTTTTTTTTTTTGCATTTCAGATGGTTAACAATTTGGGTACCATAGCACGATCAGGCTCCAAAGAATTCCTCAAGAAGCTGGCTGCTAACGACACCAATGCAAGCTCCATCATTGGCCAGTTTGGCGTTGGCTTTTATTCGGCGTTCATGGTTGCTGACCAGGTGGAAGTGTTTTCGCAGTCATGTTGTGCAGGTGCTAAGGCAGTGCGCTGGAGCTCAGACGGCTCGGGCCAATACGAAATATCTGAGGCTCAGGGTGTGCAGGAAGGCACCAAGATTGTACTTCATTTAAAGCCAGATTTTTCAGATTTTGCTGATGGGGAATTTGTCGGCAAAGTGATTGAGAAGTACAGCAATTTTGTGGGCAGCCCCATCTACCTCAATGGACAACAAGTCAACACATTGCAGGTAAGGTGCCTCATTATTAACCCTTATTATCCCAGCATTGACGTATGCGGACAAAATATATTCGCAAAATGTGATTAAGCAAGCCAACACATTGCCTTAAAAATCGATGAGAAATGTCGGCATTAGTATCTCATAGTATCATGAATGCATCTCTATGTGACAACTGCTGTGAACAAGCAACGGTAATTGCGCACAAAACTATGGCGCTTTCCTAAAGCGACTTGTCGAGGTCTATGCCTGCTTTTTTTGTGTGTGTGTGTGTGTGTGTCATTTCACCTTAAATGCCTAAGATTGCAGATTACTTGGCTTTATTTTAGAAAAGAAAGCGTTTATCTTGTTTTTATCTAACTTCTGTTGCCTTGCGAGTATCTCGTGCTTTCACTGCAAGTTTCCATTGACGTTACAGAGAGCACAATGGCCACTTCGCTCGCTGCAGCGGCCGTGTTTCAGAAAGGAGCGCGCTGCTCACACACGAAGAAGTAACAATTGGGACAGTTGGTTCACACTCGTCCTGTGTATTTTCTTTACGTGCGTCCTTTCTGCTTTATCATCATCATCATCAGCCTGTCTACGCTCACTGCAGGGCAAAGGCCTCTCCCATGTTCCGCCAATCAACCCGGTCCTGTGCTTTCTGCTGCCACGTTATACCTGCAAACTTCTTAATCTCATCTACCCACCTAATTTTCTGTCTCCCCCTCACGCGTTTGCCATCTCTTGGGATCCAGTCAGTTACCCTTAATGACCACCGGCTATCCTGCCGACGTGCTACGTGCCCGGCCCATATCCATTTCTTCTTCTTGATTTCAACTATGATGTCCTTAACCCCCGTTTGTTCCCTGACCTACTCTGCTCTCTTCCTGTTTCTTAAGGTTACACCTATCAGGTTACACCTAACACTGCTTTATAGCGCTGCAAGTTCCGGGCTGCTTGCCGTTCTTTGCGTGACATTACAATTTGTTGCTATAGCATTCATTCCTTCGCCCTTGTGGTCAAACAATGCACAATAAACGCTCAATTAACCCTGTGAAGACACGTTTCACTTTCATGTTATACAGATTCCTATCAAAGGGGGATCAGCCACATTTTTTTTTTATTTCTTTTTTTTTTCACTTAGTTTTATGGTAATGTAGCGACACTTCTAAATGACAGTCTTTCATTTCTGAACCTCAGCTGTTAGCAGAGAGATAATTTCTGCAGGCATACTAGAGGATCCTAGAGGAACATAGATCAAAGTGTATGTTGAGTAAGGTATTTCGTGGTAAAACTGTGCCAAACTTGGTTCTGTACTGTGTACTTGCAAATGGTTGCTAAACAGGGGAATCATTTTTCTCAAACATTGATGAAAATCTTCACTTGAAATGATTCTCACCGCATGTAGGATCTGCATGACATGTTTGAATTAACTGGGATCAATTAAAATATGGATGTTCCACAACAATTGATGTTATATTGAATGTGATGTTTTGCTTAAATTTAGAGCAGATGGTGCGTCAGTGCACACGTGGTAAATCAATCCTAGATCTATTATTCATAACAGAAATATTTAACGGTGCTTCAACATCAGTAGAGCCCGGAATTTCAGATCATGATCTAATCAATTTTTGTTGGCAGCTAACAAGTAATAGGCCGAAGCTAGCGAAATATTCTTCATTCGTTTGGGACTTTCAAAACGCCGATGACGTTTCAGTGATTGATTACCTAGACATACGTCTTGACTTTGCAGTTGACAACATCGAGACTTCATGGATGAGGTTCCGAGATGCGATAAATTTTTGCTTTACAAAGTGTACGCCTACCAAAGTCCTTAAGAAGCGACGTGTTAACCCTTGGATAACTAGGGATATTATTCATACAAAACGTAAAAGTAAACGGCTCCGCAAGCAGAAAAAAATGTCATGCTCTATTTATCTTGAACTGAAACAAAACCTATTAATGAAATTAAGAGAGTCCCGAAGCGCCTACTTCAATAATTGTCTTTCTCAGTTCATTAAATGCGACAGCCAAAAGTTCTGGCGGTTTTTAAAGGAAAGCAGACAGGATGTTTCTAAAATAAAAATTGGTGACATGATAGCTACTGATGCTCGACAAATATCAGAGCATTTCAATCATTACTTTGACAGTGTTTTTTCGAGAGGCGATAGTTATGTACCTCAGAGCACTGATTCATGTTTAGCTGACGATTTAGCAGTGTCGCATGAAGGCGTCGTGTCTATGCTCCTTAATGTTAATCCAAAAACGCCATCAGGGCCGGATGGTGTCCCTAATGCTTTCTTACATCGGTACGCAGAGCAGGTATCTCGTTTTCTGACAGATTTCTTCAGTTTATCAATTGCCACAGGCGAAATTCCGGACGACTGGCGTTTAGCGCGCATCATTCCCATTCACAAAAAAGGCGATCGCTTGTCTGTGAATAACTATCGGCCCATATCTATTACAAGCACATGTTGCAAGTTGCTGGAGCACATCATTTCAAAGTACCTTATTGATTTTCTTGAAAAACGCAATGCATTATCACCCTGTCAACATGGTTTTAGAAAGAACTTGTCAACAGTTACACAGCTTGTAACAACAGTACACGATTTTTCGCATATCCTTGATATGACTGGACAGGTGGATGCCTTGTTCTTAGATTTTTCGAAGGCATTTGGTAAAGTGCCTCATGGAAAGTTATTACGGAAGCTGGAATATTTGGGTGTTCCGTCAAATGTTGTTAAATGGATTGGCGCCTACCTTCGAGACAGGCGGCAATTCGTAAAAGTTTCGGATCTCTCCTCAGAACTGTTGTATGTGACTTCTGGAGTGTCTCAGGGAAGTGTTTTGGGACCGTTGTTATTTCTCATTTATATTAATGACTTGGCAGACTTAATTAATAATGACGTTTGCATTCGACTGTTCGCGGATGACTGCGTTGTTTTTAAAGAAATTCGTGCTCCAAACGATCATGTACTATTACAAGAAAACCTACAGGCTATTGGGGACTGGTGCATTCGATGGGACATGGAGTTAAACACAGAAAAAAGTGTACTTGTGCGTATTACGAGAAAGAAAATGCCTAGCACGTTCACTTACTCTATTAACCTATAGAGGAGGTAGACAAATGTAGATGTCACTGTCAATAACAAACTCACCTGGTCAACACATATATCGGCTACTTGTACCTCCTAGAGTTAAGCTTCTGGCATATAACACCTTCGTCAGAACTAAATTAGAATATGCTTCGATTGTATGGGACCCCCACAACAAAAGTGATGTTCAAGAACTAGAACGTGTCCAAAGAAAAGCAGTGCGCTTCATATTTAATAAGTATAGGATGACTGACTCGCCTTCCTTACTAATGAAGCAACATAACATCCCTTCGTTAGAATCGCGCAGAAAGGTCAGTAGGTTGACTTTTCTTCAAAAGTGTCTTACCGGAAATACGAAAGCAACTATGCCTCATTGTGTACGTCCCCACTCAACTAGAAAAACTAGACACACCCACAGTAGGGCACTTGCCCCAATTTTCGCAAAAACAAAATCCCATAAATACAGCTTTTTTCCTAGAACTGTGTCTGAATGGAATGCCTTACCCTCCACTGTTGTTGATGCCAGTGACTTTGTACAAGAACTGGAAAATTTGTATTTTGTGTCGTAATTGTAATCGATGTTTCTCTTGCGTTTCCTTCTTCTCATTGTTCTTATTTTTGTTTTCTTGCTGTGATTGCGATGTTCTTTATAATTTTGTAATCACTGTACAGCCCCTCCTGTATGGACCACACTGTGGTCTGCAGTATTGCTAAATAAATAAAATAAATGAATAAAAAAATAAAAGTATAGATTTATTATTATGCTCTCTTATAAAGAAAAAGATGTTTAGAAATATGAAAAAGTAGCACACATGTATTTTCATTAGTGGGCCAGTGCAGAGCGGCACATATAAAAGTGAGGCATAGAAGGTCACCTGTGCAGCTTTCATGTTAATTGCTTTTAATTTTGAATGGAATATATTGAAGCTATGTCTTATTGGCATTATGT
Organism: Rhipicephalus sanguineus; assembly: GCF_013339695.2. Lineage (NCBI taxonomy): Eukaryota > Metazoa > Arthropoda > Arachnida > Ixodida > Ixodidae > Rhipicephalus > Rhipicephalus sanguineus. The sequence goes on from NC_051186.1 coordinate 139,519,313, forward strand.
TCTCGTATTTTGAAGGGTGCATCTATGTTGTGCTTTTTATGTGTCTTTGAGTAATCCCAGTTCCTGGAAAAGGATGGTTGATCCCTCCATCATAGGAATCAGAATAACACGAAAGTAAAGCGTGCCCTTTCAGAGGTAACTGAATGTTTACTGTACATTGGTATAAGAGAGTTTGTACAATGTATATTGATGTCTGGCAGCTACAGCACCGTTTAACATGGATGCACCCACTTTGATGCTTGGTGGTACATCTCCAGCCCGATGACTAACGTTCATGTTAAATGAATAAACAAACCCTTGTGGTAGCTGTAGTAGTTAGCAGTGAAAGCGTAATGAGAGAACGAGGTGTGATAGCCAGAAGAGCGTTGCATATTGGACGCAACTTGGTCGCCATCCCGTGGCAGGTTAAAATGTGATTGAACACGACGGCTGGACTAGAGGGAAACACAAAGCGCGTCGTGCCGCCCCGGTAGCCCGGCCTCGATTTTTCTCGGGGCGAGCGCGTGAGCGGGGAACGCGGTGTTACAGCCAAGTGAGGCAGGCACGCGTCGCAGAGCTATTTTTGGTTTGGATTAGCGTGATGCTATGAGCGAGGCCAACGCTTTAAAGACTTTACCACGCTTGGGCTAAGATCCCCACCTCGCGGTGTGTTAAGGCATTGACAAAATTGAACTTCTATTGAAAACGCGCCGAATGGGACGGACATGTAACGCGTTGCAGGTGCTAATTGCGGGGGCCACAGTAATGACGAATTACTTTACTTTACCGCTCCCAGAGGGCAACACCACCCCGCCGACCGGGAGAGTGGTAGATATATAAAAGGCGCGTTTGTAAAGCATCCAGAGTCTGTGACCGTGGCGCAGTGGATAGCGTGCCCGGCATCTGTTGCTGTGGACCGAGCGGTCGTGGGTTCGATGCCCATTGACGGAACTTTTTTTCTTCGCCGTCTGATCGTGTAAATTTTTTCGACATCATTTCCGTGACAGAAATACGTCACTGAAGTCTTGGTGGACCCGGGCATAAAACACTTCCGTGTTAAAAAAAAAAAGCTTCAGATTCCTCAGTGTGATGTGTGTCTCACAAGGAACATTACATAATTCCTGTTGGCAGGCACTGTGGCTTCTGGAGCCTCGGGAGGTGACGCAAGCACAACACGATGAGTTTTACCGGTACCTCTCAGGGGCTTTTGATGTGCCTCGCTTCACAGTGCACTTTTGCACTGATGTGCCCCTCTCCATTCGCTGTCTCCTGTACGTGCCCGAAGGCAAGCCTGGTCTCTTTGACATGAGCCGTGAGAATGACGGCGTGGCCCTCTACTCACGTAAGGTAAACTGCCTGTCATCACATTTCTCTTACACCTTAAGTAGCTTGGGTGCACTTTTAACGTATAGAGCTCATCTCTCAGAAAATGCAGTGTCGGCATTGGTATTGGTGTCGTTGGCCTTGGCTGTGAGCAAAAAATGCCAATGGACACAAAGAATAAAAATCGGGGTTCGAGCCAAAATCTAACCCAGCCATTCTATATGGCAGTCGGGTGTTCTACCATGGAGAAATGCCGGTGCTTGAAACTACTTTGGAAAAAGTATTGGCATCATGTCGGGTGAGGAGTTGTGTTAACAGACGTAATGTTGTGGAGCAGCATAGAATCACTCCAGGCATCACTCTCGGTGAATTGCGTAATGAATGAGTGGTTTAAAGCTGACAACTTATTATAAAGGGCTCCGCAATACATCATCAGCCACAGCATTTAACAAAGTGTGCAGCTTGTATAGTGGATACTTTGCAACTCTGCTGGTAGTAGGTGCCTTAGGAGAGTTCATAATGGCCCATGGCACGGTTGAGGTGTCCACTGAGAGCGTGGCAAATGAATTACAAGTCAGTGCATTCCACTGTTAAATGTGAAGCTCCAAGCTTTTTACTTTTGCAAAGGAAAAATTGTCATCAATCTGTTAGCGTAAAGCTACAAACACTTAGATGACAATTTTGTGCACTGCAGAAGGGGGTGCAAATTTCATGTGTTTGAAGCTTCATAGGAAGCGTAATATTTAAAGCAGTGCAAATGACGGGATGAGAGGACACAAGTCAACAGAACGAATGCTTTGCCTTTGCGCAGGTTAGCATGATCCCCACGTGGCGGCGGTTGCACAGATCATTTGGGTCACCCTTCTGTATGTTTTCTTTTTCTTGGTTCTTCTAATAAACCTGCCAGTTGCGAGTAAGCGTTCGTTGTGTCAACTTCTGTCCTCTCATCCCGTCATTTGCGCTGCTTTAAATATTATGGAACTTTACCAACTAGCCTAGCTGTCGACCTTGCTACAATATATTTCATAGGAAGGTCTCCAATCGCCATTGGAGCAGTGAAAATTTTTTTCAGTTAAATTTTAAGATCATTTGGGGGTAACCAAACGTATACCAAGATTTCTGCTTACTGTTTGGATCCCATATAGTGTAGATATTCTAAATCAAGACCATTGTACACATCTGAAGTAGTAGTTTGATAATATAGTTTACACATTTAAAGATACAGTTGTGCCTTGGCACAGCTAGTGGATAATGTGAGTAAGGTTGCACAGGTTGTGAGAGAATGTTCCACTCAGAAATCCATTTGGAAAAGCCCATGTTCTAGGCACACTCCAAGGTTATATAAAAAACAAAGTCAATTCATTAGTGACCAACTTGAAATAACTCGAATAGTGGCAGACATTATATACATCATACTGAATCAGTATGATGTATAAATGTTGCAGGTGCTTGTCTAGCTTTGCTAGACAAGCACTTGCAACAGGAGGTGCAACCAATCTATGAGTAATCTTTCAAAATTGTTTTATTTTTCAGAGACATTTAGGCATAACATATATTTTTTTAACAGTTACGCAGCCTAATCAGTGACTACTGTTATAGATGCTGTGAGTAGATAACATTTTATTGCTTTAGGTGCTGATCAAGCCAAAGGCTGAGATCCTCCCCAAGTGGCTGCGCTTTGTCAAGGGCATTGTTGAGAGTGAAGACATCCCCCTGAACCTGAGTCGAGAGATACTCCAGGACAGTGCACTTATACGCAAGATTCGCTCAGTCATCGTTGGCCGACTCATCAAGCATCTGGCGCGCTGTGCTGAGAAGGAACCAGAGAAGTACAGTAGCTTTTACCGGGACTATGGTGTTTTTCTCAAGGAGGGAATCTTGGCCACTCATGAACAGGTGAGCTGCGCCTTTGATGCCTAACAAGATGAGCCCTAAGCTCATCCCGTGTGCCAACTGCAGGCAGAGAAGGAGGAGATTGCACAGTTGCTCCAGTTCGAGTCGTCCCATGAGCCAGCTGGCGAAAGGGTCACCTTGGCCGACTACTGCGCGCGCATGAAAGAGGGCCAACGCGACATCTACTACCTGGCTGCCCCGAGCCGTCAGTTGGCAGAGACGTCCCCTTACTTCGAGGCGGTGCGGGCACGAGACGTTGAGGTTCTGTTTTGCCTCGAGCCCTATGACGAGTTGTTGCTGGCACAGCTGCGGCAGTTCAGCCGCAAGAACATCACCTCTGTCGAAAAGGAGATGCGCAGGGATGCCGAGGAGTCCCACCAAGAACCAGCCGAGGTGCAAGGCCTTGCCGAGTGGCTCAAGGCAGAGCTGGGGCCCATGGTACACAAGGTACGAAAGTGCTGTCTCGCACAAACATCGCATTCAACAAAACAGCACTGCAGGCACAGCCATTCTGCGAACCAACATTAGCGCTCGTGTGTCTCTTGCTTGTCCTTGTCTTTTGTGCGCGCTAAAAAAGTTTAAATTATGGCAACATTGGAATTGTTGAAATTACCACCAGAAAACAACAAAAGATGTACTACGTTATGCTCATAATAATTCAAGCTTAAGGAAACCTCAGGATTTAGTTTGAATTATAAGAACTTCTCATAAATGCAACTCAGGGCAACATACCAACTTGCGTATTAGTGTTGTATTAGTATTTGTTATTCCACGATATTCAGTGTTTGTTTCTCAGGGCTGCAGCAATGTGATAGACATCTCTGAATTATTTCCAGTTAAGTTTTTAGATGTCAGTGATCATTGTATTGTTATTGTATGGCATGTGGGTAATTAGGGGACAAAATGTTCCATGTCTCATGGCAGCTGGTAGCTCCTTCCAAATCTTAGTATGTACTTCTTACTCTCTACCACTAACTTTAAATCTTCGCCATCCTTTTCTCTCGTGTAGAGTAGCGTGCTAATTTTTCTAGACTGGTTAACGTCCATGCCTTTCCTGTCTCTTCTGTTCCTATTATGCTTTGCTGCATGACACCATTGTACTGCGGCAAAAATGACTTTAAAAAATCCCGCCATATCCATGAAGTGAATGATGATGAGTGGGCGAAGCTCCGGAGGTAAATCTGGTAAACCGTGAATCCTCCGTACATTTTGCCCACTCAGTCATCATGTAAAGACGTGACAAACACGGGGGTGGTACAGTATATACACAACACAATGTTTTATTTGTCACCGTATATGGTAGTGAGATGCGGCTTCCGTTGACCCTTCATTATAACCGCTTTGTGGTCAGTGAAGTGAAGCGACAATGATTCTTGGATCGGATCGACTTCTCGAGATCTCACCTTCAGCCGTTTTGCGAGCCCTCCGCTCCGCCGCCTTGTCTTCTTCATTCGTATTATTGAAGCGCACAGACTGACGACTGTTGGAAGAGAGAGGAAGTGCGCCGAGAGCGAACGCGGTTTACAGTTGTGGCCCTCTAGCGGTCTCCTATCCAATGAGAGCACGCATCGGAGTATACGAGAGCGAGCACCGCAGAGCCATCTAGTGGGCGCTCCGAGTACTAGCGGCTGGCCACGGCATAACGGTGGACAAGCCTCAACTTAAGGAGCTTCGCCCCTAAAAATAAAGTGGTCGGTATATGATCGACCAAGGTCTGACTGTCTCGATATTATTGTGATAGCAATTTTATGGATGCTCTTGATGGGTTTTTGCCATTGGCGTCACCATCGCCATGATTTTGCGTAGGAAATTCAAATCGATATCATCACCCTGCGCATTAAATGTTCCACCCTCGAAAAAAAGCTCACGACCGCTAGTGATGAATGCAGCTGAAGCAGAAATGAAATGAGCCGGCCATCTCCATTGAACGGAGGATGCATGCAATAACTTTACCCCGTGTGCGAGGCCTGCTTCCAATTGCTCCTTAAGCAGAGAGGAAATGCCCCACCAATCTTTCATCGAGTGAAGGAGCATGAAGGGACGCCGAAGGAGTGGCTGCGTTGATCGAGCAGCAACTGCGAACTTTGATCATAAGGGAGCAGTTGAGAGCGAAGGGCTCGTATAGGCACCCTTCTACGCGCTCTGCTGTCACCACCTTGCATTGAGAAAACAGACTGCAAAAAAAACGCTACGGTCCCTGGAGCGGCTGTATTCCCTTACACCAGCATTTTGTACAGTTATGTGAGATCTGATAGAAAAAGATTTAGCTGCTAGCCTTACTTCGTATAACATTGCAATTTGTTGCTATTGCATTCATTGCTTCGCCCTTGCGGTGAAACTACAATTTTTTTAACAGTGGTGCTGTTTAAGCTCTTTGTTCCGCTGGTTCGCATGACCAGAAAACTATCATCATCATGAACGGCCTCTACCTTATATAGCATCTCACATCGCCTAGCACCTGGCACAGCGGTGCCTAGCAAATGCAACGCAATACCAGCTGATGCATACTCTCTTCATCCTCTTGTCACGGGGTCATGACATCGATGAAGGCAGCAGTCGGCGTGTCGAAGATGAAACTCATTATTTGGCCGAACTTGTGGCCAGCGAAACGGAAACCCAAACTACAGCAATGCACACTGTACACTGATAGCGGCGAACAAAGCGTTGGCCATCGATAAAACTGACGAGCTGTACAGTGCATCAGCTTTTATACATGTCCCATTGAAAATTCCAGCGTTATCACTGGTGGCCGCGTAAACTTTAGACTATTCGCGTCCTATGCGCAATGTTTACAGAGTTATCACGAAGCTTCTCAAACACTGCTGCGCGGCCTGCGCCGAGCGTTGCTTACAGTCCTTCCGGGTGAAACACGAATGCATCAAAATAAAATGCGTGGCAATGCCCCCCTCTGATGCTTAAAAGAGAACGTGAAATTGAAAACATCCATGTAATACAAAAGAAAATAATAAAACAAGCAAAAGCTGGAGTCCACAGGTTCCTTAGCGCACATAGTAACAGCTTAAGACGGACGACATTAACGACTTCAGGTCGTGCTCTGCGCCATTGAGAGTTCGTAATGCCGTTCGGGATAACCTCGTAGTCGAGAGCGCTGAGATGTCAAAGCACCTTGTATGGCCCGAAGTATCGCCGAAGAAGTTTTTCACTGAGTTCACGTCAGCGTATCAGTGTCCATACCCAGACACGGTTGCCAGGCTGGTATTCTACGTGGTGTCATAGAAGGTTGTAACGACGGCTGTCAGTCTTCTGCTGGCTCTGGATGCACAGATGGGCGAGTTGTCGGGCTTCATCAGCGCGCTCAAGGTAGATGGTAACGTCGAAGTTTTCTTCGTCGGAGACGTTTGGTAGCATCATATCGAGCGTCGTTGCCAGACTTTTTCCGTAGACCAAATTGTACGGCGTCATTTATGTCATTTCTTTCACGACTGTGTTGTATCCGATAATCACGTACGGAAGGATGGCATCCCGTGTCGTGTTCAACATCGACGTACATGGCGAGCATGTCGGTGATGGTCTTGTCTAGACGCTCAGTGAGGCCATTGGTCTGCAGGTGAACACTGTGGTCTGGTGGTGGCTTGTTTGGCTTTATCTTGTATTGCCTGACTTCTGGTAGCAATGCTGAAGGCACCACAAGAAGGCACCCGAGACGTTCTTTTGGAGAATGCTGTTTCGCAAGAAAAACGACACCTGTACTCGTTTGAGTACCTTTGGAACAACGGCGGTGCTGCCCTCGAGGTATTCCATGAGGCCCCCGAGTTCCAGGTCAGCTCGCTGTCGTTCAGTGAAGCCATCGGCACTTATAATTCCCAAGAAGCAGTCATCATCCTGGTCATCCTGCGGCAGTGCGTCGACAGGGGCACAAGACAGGCAGTCGGCGCGAAGTATTTTCTTCCGGTCTTGTAAACGACAGTAATGTCGAATTCTTGAAGTTTCAGGCTCCACCGTGCGAGACGACCCAAAGGGTCTTTCAAGTTAGCTAGCCAACACAAGGTGTGGTGGTTGCTCACAACTTTGAAGGGCCTGCTGTAAAGGTAAGGGTGAAAGTTTGATGTAGCCCAGTGGCGCGATTTTGTACACGTTCTTAAATGGACGGAGGCGGTCCGTTACATCCAGCCACACGCGAATGGCCAATGTTAACCGCGACAGACGTCACGACCATGCATTGACCACTCGCGTGTGGCTGGATGTAACGGACCGCCTCCGTCCATTTTAAGAACGCGTACGAAATCATTCCACAGATGATGGCAAGGCGCTCTTTTTCTGTCGTAGAATAGTTGGCTTCCGCCTTTGATAGCGACCGGCTAGTATGACTGATGACCCTTTCCAGTCCATCAGTCCTCTGCACGAGAACAGTGCCGAGTCCTACACTGCTTGCGTTGGTGTCTACTTCTGTTTTGGCGTATTTGTCGAAATGCATAAGTAACCGAGGTGTCTGCAGGTGTTGTTTTAGTTCTTGAAATGTTTCCTCTTGCGGCGTTTCTCACTTGAACTCGACGTCGGTCCTGGTAAAGGGTAAAGTTAGTAAGAGGCTCGGCAAAGCGGGCAAAGATTTTGACGAACCACCTGTAATAGGCACACAGACCGAGAAACCGATGCACGGCCTTCTTGTCGGCGGGTGGCGGGAATGTAGCAATGCCAGCTGTCTTCTGCGGGTCGGAACGTTCTCTGGACTTGCTTATCCTGTAGCCCAAGAACAAGAGCTTCTTGTCTGCAAAGCGGCACTTTTCTGGCTTCAGGGTGAGTCCGGAGCTCCTGATTGCTTGAAGTACAGCTTGAAGGCACCGGAGGTGTTCGTTGAAGTTTGAGGCTAACACGAGATCGTCTAAGTACACAAGGAAAGTCAGCCACTTCAAGCCAGCCAGTACTGTATCCATGACACGTTGGAAAGTCACAGGTGCCAAGCAAAGACCAAAGGGGTTCTCGGTCTGTCTCGTCGAATTCGATTTGCCAGTAGCCGTTCTTGAGGACCATCAACGAAAAGTGCTTCGCGTTGGGTAATTGATCCAGGGTGTCTATCCGGGGAAGAGGATACACGTCCTTCTTTGTGACTTTGTTCAGGTGTCAATAATCGATGCAAAATGTAGAGTGCCATCCTTCTTCACTAGCACCACAAGAGACGCCCATGGACACTTGGATGGCTGGATGATGTCGCGTAGCATTTCGTCGACTTGCTTCTTTACGGCTTTGCATTCTTGTGTCAAAACTTGATACGGGCTCTGACGGATTGGTCGGGCACTTTCTTCTGTTATGATGCGATGTTTTGCACCTGGGGTCTGTCGTATTCTTCACAAAGACAAGAAGCACTCCTTGAATTTCAGGAGCAGGGCCTCCAGCTGTCTGGATTTCGGGTCCATCCCAAGCGGCTTTTACTTTCTTCAGCTTGGCGGCAAACGGGCCGCTAACAATGGAGCAGTCAGCTCTAGTGTCGACCAAAGTGGTGACATTGTGGCCATCAATAAGAATGTCGAGGTCGGTGGTTCGTCGTCTTGCATTACAGTTTGGTCGTGGCATCTGATCACGGCTGCGCCGACTTGCTCCAATGCGTCAGGTCTTGTTGCGACGGAGAAGTGCTCTCACGAAGGCACCCTCTGGTAGGTGGTGAAGTGCTATCTGGTGATTCCCGAATTGTTGCCGTCGTTGTCAGAGAATCTTTGGCAATTCGTCGTTACAGCAACCGCACCTCCACAGGTTGCTGCTCTTAGTTTTCCGGATAAGGGCTTGCAGATCGGCCCCGAGTAGGAGTAGTGTTACTGGCGGCACTGCGGTGACATGTAGCGGCCTGGCGACGGCAATCGGGAAGGTTGTTAGGTGTCCACTGCGCTCCTGCAAGGTAGTCAGCGATGTCGCACGGTCGTCCACCCCGCTGTGGACGCGGCACATCAATGGCGAGCCCACGCAGTCCCATCTGTCGGTACTTGCAGCAGCAGTAGGTGTGGCCAGCTTCTCCGCAATGGTAGCAGAGTGGGCAGTGGTCGGGGGTGCGCCAAATGTTGGTCTCCTCTGCATGTATCGCTGGCCAGCTGGCGGGCAGTATGACGGCGGTGGTGGCAGCGGTGGTGTATGGTGGCGTAACTGCGGCAGAGTGGCGTCTTGACATGTATGCGAACGAGGAGCTTTGCATCGGGCTGCAGCAGCATAGCTCATGGCTTGCGGTTGCAACTGTGCTGACTTGGGGATGCCCAGTGACTGCTGGATTTCCTCTCAGACGATGCCTGCGATCGAGGCAACTTGAGGCTGGCATGACGGGAACATTCAATGAAGTTCTTCACGCACTACGGCCCTTATGGTCTCGTGCAGATCGTCGGAGCCAACGGCTTGAACCGCTGCGTTGTCTTGGATCAAGCGGCAGTTGTATTACTGGGTGCACATTTACAACATGTTCTCAATTGTTCTCACCTCAGAGATAATTTCTTCGACTGTCTTGGATTGGTTCCGCATCAGCCCAGCGAAGAGCTCTTCCTTTACTCCTCACATGAGGAAACGGACCTTCTCCTTGGTCATGTCAGGGTCGGTGTGGCGGAAGTGTCGGGTCATCTTTTCTGCGAAGATTGTCATGATTTCGTTTGGGAGCTGGACCCGTGTTTCCAGTAAAGCAGTGCCCCTTTCGCACGACGCTTGTGAACGCTGTGAGGAAGCTGGTCTGGAACATGTCCCACGCTGTCAGGGTAGACTCCCTGTTCTCGAACCAGGTCCTTGCGCTGTCTTCCAACGCGAAGTACACAAAGCACAACATGTCGTTAATGTCCCAGTTGTTGAAGGCCACAGTCCTCTCGTACGACTCGAGCCACGTTTCTGGATCCTCACATGATGACCCCCGAAAGATCGGCGGCTCCCTTGGCTGCTGCGTCACAATCACGGGCAGTGGCTGTCATCGTTGCCGCAGTCGTGGTCATGGCCTTGGTCTTCCGAGTTTTGTCGGGCAGAGGCCCGTACTCCGGTGGTAGACCTTGTTGCCTACGGCTAGCTCGCCGATCGTGGTTGGCGTCGATGTCTTCTCCGCGACATGGGCTGGGTTCACGGCTTGATGGGGGCATCCGGAACATGAACGAACAGCACCTCCACCAGGTGTCACGGGGTCATGATGTCGACGAAGGCGGCAGTCGGCGTGTCCAAGATGAAACTCTTTATTTGGCCAAACTTGTGGCCGGGAAACGGAAATTCAAACTACAGCAATACACACTGGACACTGATAGTGGCGAACAGAGCGTGGGCCATCGATAAAACTGACAAGCGGTGCAGCGCGTCGGCTTTTATACATGTCCCACTGAAGATTCCAGCATTATTGCTGGTGGCCGCGTAAGCTCTGGACTATTCGCATCCTATATGCAATCTTTACAGAATGACCTCAAGTTATCGTGAGCTTCTCAAACACTGCCTGCACGGCCTGCGCTGAGCCTTGCTTACAGTCCTTGTGGGTGCGGGCACTTTTCTTGATCTTAGGATTGACTATAATAAAAGATAGCTTGCTCTTAATGACGTCCTTCAAGAAATTAGGATAGTTATAGACATTTTGTGTACCGCCTAGTAATTTGGCTAATATATTAAGGCCTGTGGCCAGAGCACCCATTTTGGTTTACGCGATGGATGTGCATGTAGGCATGTATGTCTTCAATGCATGTGCCTTCTGAAGAAAACACGAGAAGCACAGAATAGATAAACGGAAGTGAAGGAGAAAAAGAAGCAGAAATAGACAGGGAGAGAGAGAAAAAAATAGACAGGAACAGAGAGGATCTTGCTTATTAGGTCATGCTAGATCAGGTCATGCTAATTTCAGGCCATGCCCATTGTGACATTGCTAATTAGGACTTTCTCAATTAACACCATGTTGATTAGGACAGGCAATTAACTCTTTGAGGGTCAAAGACATGTTCGTCATCCGCAGAGCCACACGATGGTCAACGAGGTACATGTACGTCATACCTGTATGTTTAAACACGCGCCTTTTCGATCATTTCTCTTGTTGGGCATGTGCTGCCACACTGCAGGATACGCGGAATTTTTTCCTTGTGCCGATGTTTCTCCGTTTTTTTTGGTTGTTTTTATGCTTTACTACAGCGGTGCGCCGGCTAGTTTCAGTTTTCATTCTTGGGCGGTTCCCGTTGTTGGCCCACAAACTGATGGCTTTCCGATTTAGAATCTCTCAAAAGGTTGACCATTTTGTTACTCCCTGTTTATTGCTACCCGGGGTGATACGCCTGTTCCATGCAGACGCAGACTGACACAACAATGCTGCTGTGGTGCGTTTCCATTTTTTGGGGACTCACAAAAGAGCTCCATCTCCCTGAATATAAGACGAAAGATTATTACGGCTTCGAACTTGTTTTCGCTATGGAAGTGTGTGCCACTTTCTCTGCCGCAAGTGTGTCTAGCGGCACATTCCTCCGAATTGCTGCTCGACTGCCGAATCAGGATCTGATTCAGTAAATGTCAGCCCGTAACACGAGGAGTTACTTACGAATTAGGACTCAGATGCTGATGAGTGAGAGACATCTTCAAAGCGTGCGCGGCGAGACAATGCTGACTGGATCAAAAGTGGCTTTTCTCACCCCGTGTTTCCACTGAATGCCACTTCGTGCACTTATTTTTGTATGTGTGTGAACTACACAGATGTTCATTTGAATGCATAATTTTATAAAGGCTTTTTTTTTAGAATTTATTTTGCCGTTACTCATGAATAAACCATGTGTATGTAGCAACCCAAATGATTTTTTTGTCACTTTACGATCACTCAAAAAAAATGCTAGACAATTTTTTTCCTAAATAGATTCATGTCAAGAATTTAATGCAGCAATAAATAAAGTACATTTTTGGCGAAAAAAAGTCGACCCTGACAGGGTTAAGACCTTGCTAATAATCTAGGTCGGCCACAAGCTCTGCTGTTAGTGCACTAGCCTTGCACCACTAGTGCAAGCTGCCCACGTTTCTTTTTTTTTTCTTTTTTCTTCCTCAGTCAATATGCAATTATTGGTGTGCATGGCTTGGCCAGTTTGGCTGCTTTCAAAAAGCAGGCAGTCAGCTTTATTGGCAATTGTTATAAAAATGCAAATAAAAAGTCCAGCTAGGAGTGACAAAGGCAGCAGGTATATTCAGATAAGCAAAGGTATGAATTAATCGAATCTATGCAGTGGAGCACTTCGCATTAAGTGGCTTTAAAATACATTGAAAGCATAGTGGGCCAACTAACAATGAAAATTACCTGAAAGTTTGAATTATCTAGAGTATATTGTATGTGTGTGCATAATCACACCGTCTCTAGAGATGCAATTTTCAAATTCTTCTCCACATATGCAGGCTGGGTGTGGCAGCTTTACTTCACTGCAGTGTGCCCTACAAGGTTCAGCCATTATGGTAGTTGGGGAGTACATATAATGGAGTTAACACAATTAGAGTCATAATAAGGAAACATAGTCAACAGCCGTTCATAACTAACTGGTATGAACTTCATTGCAGTGACATCCTGACTTACTTGATTTGCATGTATAACTACATATACTAGTTACAAGGCACACATTAGATCAACACTACCGTTTTCTTGCTTGCTTCTACTAGTTGGTTGTGTATAGCCAGGGGTGCAACAGCTGTGCCAATTGTACCAGTTTGATACTATTCCTTATTTTTGCGTCAAGGTGAGCCAAAACCAGTGAAATTTGTTGAAATTGTGCCACGCCACGCCAAAATACCTGACCAGCTGAAAAAAAATGTGTCCTCTTTCTTCTGTGTTTGTTCTGTTGCACTTGCAAAGATGCACATGTTCTACTACACCCACCAACTATACCCAAATTTCTGCGTTGAATAGTATACTTATTTGTTGTACTGCTTCTGAATTTGGGATTTCGGGCAAAAAAACGAGCGTTTTTTTAGGGGTGTGCGAATACACTCAAACCTCATTTACCAGTCACATCTACCCCGAAAATAACTTCGTTATATCCAAAATTCGTTATAAACGTTTATTTTTATACACTGTATCTGTGACAACCTATTCCTCATTTACTTTTATAACTATTACCGGAGTTCAACCAA